>NW_015386493.1:756417-797732 GCF_001527695.2 Protobothrops mucrosquamatus | reverse complement strand
AAAGTTAAACGTGGAAAATGTGTATATAATAATGTATGAAGGAAGAAAAATGCAAACAAGAAATAATGGGGCAATAAGGATAAACACTTTAAAAAAGAATAAGGGGGAAAATGTAAAAAATAGAAGAATACTGGCACGAAGTTGATGTTAAAATATATATTGTGTATATATGTGTATTATGTTTTGTTTTGTTTTGTTTTGTTTGTCGGTTTAAATAATTAAAAAAAAAAAAAGTAACATTTACTGATGACATTAAAAGTAGTAATTTGCTTTAAAAAAAAAAAAAAAAATCCACTCTAATGTCCAGTTTTTAATTTTAATGAAATTGCTTATTGTTTTTATGCCTTGCAAAAATCAAAACAGGATCTATTTCCAATAGGAAACTATTCTTTATAAATAATTCCATTGTCTTGATTTCCAAAATCTTCAGTTTCAACATTACATTTATCTGGACTCTTACTCTGTAAATAACATTCTAGGGTGCAAATCTTATTTAGTTTTTTGCTATTTCTTTCAGATTCTTTAAATTCTTAAGATTATGATTTGTTTCATTTAGGATTGAAGGCACACTCACTTGGTGTTTTCAGGCTTCTTTTCTGAGGTTAGAAGGAGTTAATGAGCAATGTCCAAAAGAGGTCAGCAAGTGAGGTTAATGAACTTGGTATCCTTTAAAGCAGTGGTTCTCAACCTGTGGGTCGGGACCCCATTTGGGGTCGATCGACCATTTCATGGGGGTCGCCAAGCAAGGCTGTCCGCCATTTTTTTGTCTGCCATTTTTTCCCCCCTTTTCCGGCAGGTGCCTTACCTCCCTTGGGCTGGGCCAGCTGGTGGTCGGCCTGCTCCGTCTCTGCCGCTTGCCAGCTACGCCTTGGCCAGCGCAGGAGGCGGAACCACGCATGCACGGCGCTCCTGGGCAGGGAAAGTCCTCGACTTACGACCGGTTGGGTAGTCCTCGACTTATGACCGGTTTAGTCCCCGACTTACGACCGGTTTAGTCCTCGACTTACGACCAGTTTAGTCCTCGACTTACGACCGGTTGGGGTCGCGGCATTAAAAAGGTTGAGAACCACTGCTTTAAAGGGTGCAGACTGCAGTTATGAACAAGGTAGCAATCCCTGTCACCTCCCAATGTTCAAACCTGCAGGAGACCATTCTAACCTAGTGACCTCTATGTTGAATTCTTTTCATGATCTTCAATTACCTTATATCCTGAATCTGCCTAAGTCCAACTTGGTCATCTTTTCTCTCTTCTCTCCATCCAATCACACCTCCTCAACTGCTTTCTGCCAGTTTTTCAACTTCCATTTGTGAGAGAGACTGTATGTATGTATATGGAAGAAATGCCTTATTTGTTTACCTCCACCTCTTTCCCAGACTCAGATTATCAACTATCAGTATGGCTATCACTTGTATATTCAAGGGATCAAATGACAAGATGGCAATTGGCACTGCCGTGTAGTTAGCCTCCTAATTCTGTTAATGCTCTGATGCTGACCCCTTGCCCATATTAAGCAAAGATTCAGCCCAGTCATTTTCTATAGGTGAACTGGGAGGACATACCATCTTTATCTTAGTCAGCAAAAGATTTTCAGGGATTTGTTTCTTGCCTCAAGGATTGCCCCACCCTGGCCACCATTTGTTTATTTAATTAGATACTTCGTTGCTTCAGTAATTTAACTCTGTGCAACTTACAAGCAAGTAGATGCATCATCATAATACAGTGAACAAAATGTTATCAATATATCCAGTAATAAAACATATGCTGCACTGGTAAACAACAAGTACATGAAGACATTTAACTCTATCTCATAAAGAATATTTAAGGAATAAAGTCTTTTAAAAATAAAAAAAATATTTATGGATTATACATGGAGTTTTTGGAGCTCTGGTGGCTCAGTGGCTAAATGCAATATTGCAGGCCAACTCTGCCCATAGTCTGGAGTTTGATCCTGACAGGCTTGAGGTAAACTCAGCCTTCCATCTTTCTGAGGTTGGTAAAATGAAGACTGAGATTGTTGGGGGCAATATACTGACTCTGTAAATCGCTTAGAGAGTGTCATAAAGCACTATGAAGCGATATATAAGTCTAAGTGCTATTGCTATCTATCATGTTTGTAGTGGTGGCACTGTACATCCATTTATATGACTGAGGTCCACCCACAGAACAAGGAGAAATGTGTTTTCCCAGAAACCACAAAAAATAAAATACACCAAATATAAATCCCATGCCCAGTTAAATCATTATGGGAGATTTTTAAAGGCAACCAGAAGAAATCTTTCAAACTACTTGGAAGCAACTAGCAGTACATCAGTGAAGCATCTTCTCATATTCATTGTCTTACACAGCATTACCCAAAAGTCATTTCACTTATAAATTCCCAATTTGTTTCTATACATACTTACATTGCATTGTTCTTGACATCAATTTTTGCATCAGATTTTTAATCCATATGATTGCATGCTATGAGAGTAAAATATAGTCCTCATTGATGGAGCAGAAATAACAATAAGCACTCACCAGGCATCAACACCGACTTGAAGGCATTAGAAAAGTCTGAATATATATATTATATACAATCCCATTTTAAGTAGGATTATATTTTAATTTACATTCTATTTATTGTTCAGAATGTGTCCCCGTTGTAATTCCATTTCTCCCACAATGATATTTGTTACCCTACAGATAAACTAAATTGAAATTTATTAATGTTTGTATTTGTGCTTGTTCAAAAATTAAATGATTTGAAGGGAGAAAAACAACTTATTGTAAGACATTATTTTAAGATGCTGCTTTAACAACATGGTAATTAAAAGGTGCCATCTGCCTTGCTTCCATAAGCCATTATTTTTGGATTTTTTTACTTTGGTGCATCAACTTCCTTCAGACAGACAATTATGGAGGATTGAAATAGTGTTTGTTTGGTGGTGGTCTATAAACCTATTGAATAGTCACTGTAAAGTCATTACTAATAGTATGCAGCCACTGGTAGGGCAAATTTTAACCAATAAAAAAGGGCCTGCACATTGTAGAGTAAATAAAATGGCCACATATGAAATTAAAACTGTAATCCAACTTGTTTAGCACTGTAAGTTATTGACCTGCAGTAGCTGTTTAAGGCTTAGGTAGAGATCCCTTTTGTAACTCAGGTCCTCTTAACAATAATTGCCATGGACTGAACTGACATTTTTTCTGGATATAAACCATGTACTTTAGTACTGAACTGTGGGCATTAGCTCAGTGTGTCAGACAGTTGCACATAAGTAACATACCACATTTTAGGGCCTTGTCATACAAAAGCCTCTCTACAAATCCTGAGTTGTATTCAGAGTTACTTTTAAAAATGAAGTCAGCCAGTTATACATGCTCACTGCTTGGTAGTTATCATGTGGTGGCTTGGCTTACTGTGGAAGCAGATGGATCAGAGGACAGCAAATGGTATATAGTACTTTACAAGGAGCGATTCTTTCATGTAAAATAAAAAAAAATAGAAAATGGGACTTGGCCATGTTGCATTTAAAGATTGTTTAGGACTATGAATTCACTGGCCATGTCTATTGCAGGTAGGACATCATATCTAAATCTATATATAGATATTTATATCCCGCCTTTATTTTTTTATATAAATAACTCAAAGCAGTAAACATGTCCAATCGTCCTAGTTTCCCCACAACAACCCTGTGAGGTAAGTTGAGCTAAGAGAAAGTGGCTGGCCCAAGGTCACCCAGTCGACTTTCATATCTAAGGAGCTAGAATTCACAGTCTCCTTGTTTCTAAGCCAGCATATTAACCACTAGAGTCTCTAGACCAGTGATGGCAAACCTTTTAGAGACAGAGTGCCCCAAAACCGGCCCGCCCCCACTCCACCCGCCCGCTCCCGCCCTGCTCCGCCCTCACCCCGCCCACTCTCAGGGCCATCAACGGCATGCCGCAGATCGCCCAGGTGGCCCTGCAGCACCATAGTGGCCACGCTCTCCACCCGCACCTCGCAGCATCATCTGCTGCCCAGCTGCCATGTGCTTGGCTGTGCAGCTCCGCGCAGGCCACACCCAGGGGGACTCTTCTCCAGGGGGGGCTGCTGGTGAGGAGAGGGCTACGGGGGAGGCGGGGCTGGGGTGACAGCATGCGTGCCCACAGAGAGGGCTCCGAGTGCCGCCTCTGGCACTAGTGCCATAGGTTCGCCACCACTGCTCTAGACCAAACTGGCTCTATGTTACTATGGTGGAATTAGATATTGCTACTCTTAACTGTAGTTGCAGTTGTTAGTTGAATCAAGCAAATTATGATCCATCCGTCAGAGGCTTAATTCTCACAACAGAACATTGATCCAGAATTGCCTGAATGACTTTCACAGCTGCCTAGTGGGGGACTTGAGTTTCCAGCATTCTGAACCATATTCAGAATGCTCCGTGTTGGCTATTTTCTGTATCCATTTCTTGTTACTATTCTCTGCCATATTTATCTTGTAGGAAAGTGTATAAAGGAGAGGAACTTTGAATTAGTGTCTAATATGAGGGGAGATTGTAATGGCTAATTGGGCAATTACTCATCTGGTATATTCCAGATAAAACTTCTCAATTTTAATTGTCACATAAATGTAGTGTGACTGTAAATATCCAAAACAACTCCTCTCATACAAGTTTGTGATTGAAGTAGAGGTAGCTGTGAGTCTCATGCCTCTTCTCTCTTTCCCTAATTTTGTTTAATCAGGCTTCCTTTCATACCAATTAAAATTACTGGTATGCCACAGAACAAAAGGCAGAAAAAACAGCCGACAGCCAATCTAAAAATAAAAGGAAAACCTCTTAAGTTGCAAGCAGGCAAACTGAGTATGTTTTTCCCCTTTATCCTTTATTTTTATTCCAGCCATTAAAGATTCTTGGTCATAAGTAGGGATTCCTGAATCACCAATGAAATAAATCCCAACACATCGTCTAGTTAATAAATATCAAATATGAAATTTATTTAACAAATGAATGTGAAAGGATTAGTTTTATGCCAGACTGGCATTTTCATAATACAATAAGTTTCAACGAACCGTTGTGAGTCTTTTTTGATCAGAAAGAAGACTGCACTATCTAATTTGGTGAGCAGAGGGATTGAGGAAGAGATAGGAAAGTTGTACAGGTATTCCTCAACTTACAATGGCACTGAAAAAAATGACGTATGACTGTTTTTCAGACTTATGACCATTGCAGCATTCCTATGGTCATGTAATCAAAATTCAGATGCTTGGCAACTGATTCATATTTATGAGGTTGCAGTATCCCAGGGTTATGTGATCCCCTTTTGTGGCCTTCTGACAAGCAAAGTCAATGGAGAAGCCAGATACACTTAACAACTGTGTCACTAACTTAACAAATGCAGTGATTCGTTTAACAAATGTGGCAAGAAAGATCATAAAATGGGGCAAAACTCACTTAGCAAATGTCTCACTCAGCAACAGAAATGTTGGGCTCAATTGTGGTTGTAAATCGAGGACTACATATATCACCCTTTCCAAGTAAAATGAAACCTTTCTACCATTCCAGATAAAATGAACGTACTTGCTTATAATTTTGTTCTATTTTGAAAGAGCATCGGTAGATAATGTGTCATCAGATCACTGTCAACTCTTAGCAACCCTATAGGAGTGTAGGACAGTCTTCTTCAATATGATTTGTCTATCCTAGCTGTTCAGATCTTATTATTGCTTTAATTGAATCCATCCACCTTGCTGTTCACCTTCTTTCCCTTTCAGCATAATAGACCAGGCTAGCATGAGGATCAGAGTCTAAACGGCCTCCTTGCTTTTGCTGCCCTATTTAAGAAGATAGATGGTTTATTGACTTTGCTATGCATGGCTGAGAGCCTGCCTGCCTTTTGGAGATTACAAGTGGGGCTAGTCTGAAGTAGACTCAGCTGCCACTCAATAACATGTCAGATGCTGTTTTTATTTGAAAGGCAGCTATAGAAGGTCCAAACCCACCAATTAGAGAGGAAGTTTTAAAGCAATATCATTAAGCAAACCCTACACATTGAGCAGCATTGACTATAATAAATGTTTTGTAGAATGAATTATAATGGTTAAAAGAAAGATTATATAAATACTTATGACCCATATTGCTATCAAAATGAAAAGTTTGTGGCTACAACGTGAAGCTTAGCTTAAATCCCTTCAATTTCTAAAGTTTTCTATCCTGTTGGGGGGGGGGTTGAGGGTAGCATAGAAAAAGTGTTCATTTTCTTTATTACTGGAGCCAGAGTAAGAGGAGAAAACTGTACTGTGGTACTATTCTGAGGCATTACTCTGCCAGAAAAACAGAATGTCTGTTCAGAAAAAAAATATCATTTTTATAGATGGCTAATTATGTAACCTTATATACATGAAATTATTTTATATTATACAGCTGTATAAATTAACTGTATTCTCTTAATTTTAAAAAAGAGTAATATTTGAGTTATAATCAAAATTGCATTATAAAAAATCAAAAATATTATCCGAGGTTACACATGATTTGAACCATTGCTTTTAACTATAGTTTATTGAATAAACTATGATAGTTTCACGTTATATGTAGTCATAAATCATATCTAGAAACAGCAATAGCTGGGATCACATAACAAAGCAAGCCAAAGGCACACAAAAACCACATCATGAACCTAACCATAGACTTATTGGCCAAGGTCATTGAACTGTTAATGTCTCTATGTGGAGGAGGGGGGAAGAATATAGTTTCCAGTTTAATTTTAATTATAAAATGTCTTTGTGCAGTGTTTAAATGAGACTTTTCATCAGTAATGCTGATGTACAGTTATTGATTAAAAGGCTCTAGAAATAATATACCATCCTTTTATTACACTGTTTTTTTCTAGCAAGCAATTATTGAATTTTCCTTGTCTTGATGTATTCAACAGTGAGTAAAAAAGACACAAAAAATGAATCACTGCTTGGCATCAGAGACTTTGATGCACAGGTCACTCAAAGTGTTTAGGTTAAACTATAAAAGCTTCATACTGACGTAAACTGTACATTTGTATTCTTTCCTTTGGCATGCCACATTATTAAATTATGAAAGAGACTGTCAATTGCTTTTTGAGAACTACAAAGTTGATACTTTCTGCTTCTTATACTGATCTTAAAGCTCTATTCTACTTTCAGGACATCAGCCAATGAAGCTTGATGATGGTAGGTTAAGTTGAGAGAAGGAAGATAACCTTATGATAATACACTTCAGCTCAAGCTCAACACTAGTAACTTTAATAAGCAATAATATACTTTATTGGCAGCAATATGGAAATAGTTTATTATTGCCTTCCAGAACATTTTTAGACATCTCAGTTTACTTGACAGATCTGGGATTTCCAAGCAGTCTCCTGTCAAAGTACTAAGCAGGACTGATCTTGCCTAGCTTTCTTGAAATCAACCATAACCAGTTAGTTGTTGCCATCTGGATGGCAAATAATATAAATTAATATTGACTTTAACAGTGATAGATAGTTCATTTTGAAGAGATGTTATTAGTTGCTTCAGGTGAATGCTTATTGCAACTGTCTTTAAAGAGATGAATATTCCTACAGTAGTACCCTTTACTGTTTTTAGTGCAAACTGGCAAAAAGTAGGCAGCCAAGGGGGCATAAAAGGCAGCATACTATGTTTATAGTTGTTAAAATGCCTTTGTGTTATAACATATGCTTTTCGATGGGGGAATTAATGATGCTTATTAAATGGCAGATTAAAATAGAAGTACTATAATTAGGAAGAAAGATGGCCCTGAATTTAAGATAACCTTTTAGAAGAATACACACGAATATTTCTATGCGGTGCCCAGTTTGCTCATCTTATCAAAGTAGGCTTGCCAGCTCCAATTGAAAATATTCTGAAGATTCTCCTCTGTACATGTTACGCATTCTGTGAATGTGTTATATGTATTTGTGTGGGTATGCACCTATACCAGCCTTACTAAATTGTTTCCACTTCAATATTACACTGACACATTCACCTCCTTTCTTGCAGAAGAATTGTAAAAGAATAAGAAAGGAAGAAAAGCAGGGTGAAGATAAGTAAGAATTGGGAGAACTATAATGGGAAGGAAAAGAAAGAGAGAACAAAATCAGATGGAAATAAGTCAAGGACAGGAGCCGGTTAGGCAGGGAAGGAAAAATAGCAATCCTCTATTCACGTATTACAGGAACAATTAAGTTCCCCATAGAGCCCTTCCCAATGCTAGGCTAATTTAAATAGGGAAGTATGAAGCTTTGATAAATGTTCAAATAGAGTATCTTAAAAATGCTTCAGAGAATTATCAGTTCTTTTCTGTAATCAAATTGACCATGTTGTTTTGTGATTCTTTGCTCTCTACAAAGGATAAAGGTTAAAAAGACTCTTCCTCAATGAGTGCTGTGGGGAAAGAGTGGTGTAATCCTCACAACGCCCACAGCCTGGACTAGATGCAGGTCACACTAGTACAAAACTAAATAGATTCATTTCCATCGCAGTCACAGTTATCAGTAAATGCAAAGATGACAGTCATGGCAGTTGTCATTCCAGTCACGTTACATCTTTCAGCAATACAGAATATTTAAAGAGAATTTTAATTTCCTGTTTGGTATATGGAATTAGATTGCTAGAAGAGATTAAGCCTGTATGTTGCAAACACTGGTTTCCTCTTTCAAGATAACCGTTACATCAAAATATGATGTCTGGAGGACCGTTTCGTTCTGTGTAGGATTTTGAAATGAGATTTGGCTGTCTTCTTAGCTACGGTGCAATAATCCCCCCTCCCCGGGATATATAGGACATATAGAGAGAGCAGTTTTGTATAGTAGTTAAAGAATCAGGCTAAAACTGGGAGACCATGAGTTCTAGTTCTGTCTTAGTCACAAAGCCAGCTGGGTGGTGACTTTGAATTAGTCACTTTTTCAGTCCTAGGAAGGAGGCAATGGCAAATCACTTCTGAAAAACTTTGCCAAGAAAACTACAGGGACTTGTCCAGGCAGTCCCTGAGAATCAGACACAATTGAACAAGAGGGGTGGGAGAAAAGGACATGGAGACATACAGGCTGTATCCAATAGCAGAAAACATCTTCTGTTCACAAGATGGGGAACAAACTGTTGTTGATGTTTGGATCTGTTTCCATTCCCTAGAGTTACTTCCCTAGAGTTACTTTAGGTCAGAGGTCCCCAACCTTTTGGGCATCGGACTGCTTATGTGAAGAGAGGTTTTCCTGTGGACCGGAGGGGGTGTGGTTTCGTGTGCTGCCTGCATCCCGCGGATGGGGCTTTGCTTGTTTGTGCGGACCAGTTGCTGGCATGCACGGACTGGTACCGGTCCACGGACCGGGGGTTGGGGACCCCTGCTTTAGGCTCCGGCCTTTTGAGACTGGAGGTCTGAGGCCTGAGTTCTGCCAAAATCTGATATCTTTCTTTGCACAAATGGAATTTTGCTGATAATACAAAGCCATAATCAGAAATAATTGATAATGCTGATTATTTGTACCAAAGAAAACCAGTACTTTTTTTCTTTTCTTACTTTTTTCCTCTTTTTTCCTTATTGCATTTTTATTCTTTTCTGAACCTTTTTCTTTTTACTAATTTTCTATTTCTGTTTATCTTTTAATTTTCTATTTTTTTAAAGTGGCTTCAGAAAGAGGAACATTGATTTCAGAATTTACAGCATCAGTAAATTGTTCACATTACTAATTTTTGCTTTTTAATATTGCATTGACTGCAGTGAACATACGCATGAAGGAAATAACCACGTTTTTGTGAAGTAATCTTAATGGATTTGGGGGGGTTCACAGTCTTTTTTGACACTGGCAATTTAGAGCACAAATCTATATAAATAAAAATGTAAACATTCATTTGTTCAAAATCTTAAATCTCCGAAAGTTCTTCACCGATTGCTTTCAAATTTTGACACAATGTTGCATTCGAATACGCCCGTGTTTTTATATACCTACTATTAAATAGATGTCACACCTGTGACAGGTAAAAACATTATATGTTGCGTGTTCTAGAGTCGGCAAACCAGACAATCTCTATATCTGCACAGACAATGGAACAACAAAAAATATTCTATACCCACAAGGATTGTGAAATTAAACATATTACAAACGTGCGCTTTCTCTTTTCTTTCTTTTCCATTTAACCAGACTGAGCCACAGCAACGCGTGGCCGGGTACAGCTATATTAAAATAAAATATAAAACTTTCATTCATAATATAGTAGCTATTTTTTTAAATCTAGTAAAAATTGGGCTTCTTTTCCTTTCCTATATATTGGCTGAGTTGCTTTTCATATTATAAGCATGGGAATGGACATTTGCTATTACCACACAACACTGACATAATCACATAAGGTAAGGATGGGAACATAGGAAATTGTGTTCTTCTAGACCAGCCAATTGGTCTACCTAACACAGTTAGGTAACTTACAGCAGAGATGTATAATTTCAATAATACTTGTCTATTAACCATATTGACTTGGCTTAATTAGAGCCAAGGTCCAGAAACTCTTCTGGATTTTGGGCAAGAGTCATTCTCAGCCTTTTTTGGAGATACGTTGGTCTATCTTATTGAGTGGAAACCACATGCTTGTATGGCTAAACTATGCCTCTTCTCCAATTGGTTGATAGAGCAATCTGGTGTGTAGAGTCTTCCCAGAAAAATCTATGACATTCTACGTGTTAGATTCTGTTCTTAAGTTTCTTTTGCTTCTGTACCCTTCATTGCCTTTCATTGAAACCAGATTCACTTAACAACTGTATTACTAATTTAAGAACTGTAGTGATTTACTTAACAAATGTGGTGAAAAAAGTTGTAAAATGGGGCAAAACTCACTTAACAAATGTCTCATTTAGCAACATAAAGTTTGGGCTCAATTATGGTTTATACACACACACACACACACACACACACACACACACACACACACAGTGTGTGTGTAATCCCATCTGCAGAAATGCTGTTACCAACAATTGAATTACTTTATTGAGGTTAGGTTAGAACATCTGGGTTAGAAATGGATGATTATAAAGAAATATGGCCCCAGTCACCAATGTTCTTGTATAAATATGTGTGTATGAATATATGCTGTTTCCTTCCTTCCTTCCTTTTTTATTCTTTTGGTTTTCTATAAACTTAAATATTTTTTTCTTTGTATTTTCTATTACATTAAAAATTGATACAATAAATATTTAAATGATAGTTGGCAGATTCACCATTAAGGAAGCACTATAGTATAATTTACCATTCTGCTTCTTGGAATTCTGGTTGATAATCCTGATGACATGCATCAAGTAACAAAGTTGTAAGGTAAATGTTGATCTTTCATAACAACCACAGCCTAGTCTGTGGGTGTAATGTCCTCAGTAAAAAAAAAGTTCTTGAGAGTTTAGTAATGGTCTGGAGCTTTAACGACCTTGAGACATCTACTAGAAAAAATATACAGAATGATCATGTTGGATAAAAATGGCTTTAGAAACACAGGACATGATGTCATACTGGACTAGCCAAGGCTGTCAGAGTTCTCAAATATAGTGTTTAAAAAAACAATGTATTATAAAAATTCTGATGGCGTACATTGTCCTTTCATAAGAAAGGTCATTTTGTTATAATGGTTTTAACTGTGACATGGATGCTCATGATCCTGGAGATGAGGACAGTTAAAATAGCCATAGTTCAAGTAAGAGTTTTCTCTACAGTTCCAAAGATAGCAACGACAATGTGTGAGGTGGTAATAAGGAATGAAATGAAACTATGACCTCTTGTTTCTTCACAATAGCGCAGATTTCACACACCGAGGCTCTCTGATTGTTGTTGCAATTGCATCTTCCAGAATTCCTAGCCAATATAGCCAAAGATACCACATTTAGAAAGGACGTGTGAAAAATTCAAAGTGATTTGTGAATAAACATTGTTCAAAGCTCAAATTGGCTACGACTCTATATGGATGCATAAGATCGTTATTCAGCTTGAATACCATCATCTGGAATTCTCATTCCTGAACATTAGTGTTCCACCTACTTCTGAGAAACTCCCAAAGTGCATCTTGAGAGCAATTGTCTCTTTTGATGTTGCTTCTAGCAACTAATTATTTATTTGTAGAATGTATAGACACCCAATTCTATCAAGGCTATACTCCACAGAGTATTCAACAGTAATAGTATACAAACAAATGCAGCAAATAATACCTATACCTATAAAGGGATCACCTTTTTAAAAAAGTCTCTACTTGTTCAACCAGGTCGAGCAGAATGATCATGTTGTAGATCCGGTCAACTAAAAAAATGAGCATTTTCCACAGTGGCTTCTGCTCTGTGAAACATCCTCCCTTCAGAGATCACAATGGCCCCAACCCTGTTAGCCTTTGGCTAGGTTCACGACCATGGGAGGCTGAATGTGTCAAGGACCTTGTTTCCTGGCTGTATTGCTAACTGGCCAAGTATCTTGTACATTTAATTTGGATATTTTTAGGGTTCTTATTGGTTTTACTATTTTCATTATTTTAAAATGTTTTTTTAATATTTTTAACTAATATGTTTTTTTGAATTGTAAGTGCCTAGCATCATTGACTGAGATGGGCAGCCATGGAAATTGATTAATTAATTAATTAATTAATTAATTAATTAATTAAAGTTGTTTTAAATATTGAGTTTCCTTTTAACCATGGTGAGTAACAGCTGGTGAATTCTAAGCGAAGATATAGCAACCCTGAGTTTACTGACTTACAGAATGTTGAATAATCTGATGTGTATACTGGGATAACACCTTGAAGACAAAAAATCAGGGAGGCATCAACACCTATCCTCTGAGACTCAGTAGTCTTCTATACTTTTTCTTTTGGTTTTAAACCAAAGTAGTTCACAGATAACCATTCCATGTTCACTGAGATGTGCTTTCTTGAAGGTTCTTGAATGTCTTGGCTTTTCCAGGAAAAAAAGTAAATGTTTGTTTGTATTCTGTCACGAATCAGACAATATTACTGGGGACATCAAATACCACTGTAGCAAGTCTGTCTTAGGGTAACATGAAACATAAACTTGGATTGTTTCACTTGGTTCAGTTCCTGCACCTGCAATTAAGAGTTAGGGTTGCATAGCAGACTGTGGGAAGTATCTCTTCCTGCAACCTGAGAAAGCCACAACTGACCAGGCTACACTGCTGCACAAATAGACCAACATTTTGTACTAAATGGACAAATATTCTTATATATTTATGTAGATGTGTACATGTTGCAAAGCAGGGAGTTTGACAACGTATAACTACAATGCACAGCAGTCGAAAAAATATTGTACTACAGTTCCTCAACCCCTAATGGACTTTTGACATTTTGTAAAGTTTTCCATCACGAGGGATTAAGATTCTTCCACTTGAGATTTCCCAGCAGATGCATAAGATATCTATCTCAGCAGCAGCCTTTCTCAAATAAACAGTCAGTGGTGCTTCCTCATTAAACTACTTGAGTTGAAAAGGCTTACTCATTGCATTGGGATCATATGCTATTTTTGGCAATGAGGACAAAGATGTTTGCCACCTTGATTCTTCCTGGCAGCAAACTCTCCTTGACTGGCTGGTTGCCTGTCTGGTACACTTCCCAGACAATAATCTATGTCATCAAATGATTTTGCAATACCTAATCTGGGATCCACCATTTATTTTAAAACTATTTTTATTTTTAAAATAAATGCTTATATAATAAATATATTTAATAAAATTTATATACATTTGATATAATTTATGTTAAATATAATTTGAAAAACCTGTTATATAAAGGTAATCCTCGATTTACAACAGTTCACTTAGTGACCGTTCAAAGTTACAACGGCACTGAAAAAAGTGACTGATGACCACTTTTCACACTTACGGCCATTTTGAACACATGATCAAAATTAAGATGCTTGGCAACTGACTCATATTTATGACGGTTGCAGTGTCACCGGATCATGTGATCACCTTTTAGTGATCAAGTTAATGGGGAAACCAGATTCACTTAATAACTGTGTTACTAATTTAATAACTGCAGTGATTCATTTAACAACTGTGGCATGAAAGGTCGTAAAATGGGGCAAAATTCATTTAACAAATGAGCAACAGAAACTTTGGGCTCAATTGTGGTTGTAAGTCGAGGATTACCTGTAAAAGTTATAAAATACTTTTTGTTAGGGAAGGAACAGCAACCACTTTTGTTAAAGACTGGAAGCTCTCTATGGATTTTTTTGCTGAAAATAGATACCTGGGAAGAAGATACAGTATCAAATATGTCTACAACTTCTGTAAAGAAGATGGGAAGTTGCTTTTTAAGTTTCTTTTTAACTACAAAACATTTAACACTGAGACATACACAAATAGTTTTTGTATGGGAAATGCCATCATTACCTCTTTAATTGTTTTTCTGTTATTTTGGCAGCAATTTTTCCATCTTTCTAGACCGCTGTTGTGGTCTTTCCCAAGCCCACCTAATATTCTCTTGGCTTCTTACCTTAATATTCTCATTATCAGCAGATATGAACATTTCATATTGAGAACTGCTCTTGGCTCAGCAAAATAAAGCATTGTGACATGAACAATTTTCCTGTCTCTCTGAGGTTTCACAAAATTAAATTTTTGATTCCCATCAACCACCCATCTTTCCATCATGTCTCACTAGCAGCAGCAAACCAAGTATTGCCTTTTGTAGCCTAACACCTATTAACCTCTCGGGTGGCCCTCCTTTGAGGGCTATTATTATTGATTTCCTGATCCTGCATTTTAAGATGGATTGCCTCGAGATGTCATTTTTAAATTAAGGTTCAACCCCACACATTTGGGAAGGATTACAACAACCTACTTTGACTTGTTTACAGATAATGGTTAGATAATGATTTTATCTGATAGCTTTTAACAGCCAAGGAGCAAGATGAGATTCTATATTGCTGATGGGTATATATTATGGACTGAAAGTCATAAAACTTTACTGTAGGTGCCAATCGATTACAATTTTAAATTGGTCTTAGGACTGATAAGGACAAAGCTATCTATCTAATTAGTTTGGAAGGAAATAGAAAACAAAGCAAATACAGGTATAGCTCACTTTCCCCCCAAAAGTACATTTGGTAGTAATTATATTAAGCTATATAAATCACTGTAAATTAATAAAAATCAGTTTCCTCATTGCAAGAATACTTTATCCATGTGTAGTAAAGAGTAAGAATTACAAAGATTTCCTCAGGTGTTGTTTTGGTTTTCATAAAGCTTTGTTATTTTTGTTGTATACCCTGTGATTGAAGTAATATTATTGGTGTGATCTAAATTATCTTGCAGTATCTGTATTTGAGTAAAATGTCTATTAATCATAAGAGTTCTTTTCTTGTTTTCATGAAGTCTATGTTCTTTGTAAGACTCCAAAATTTGTTTGAGTCTTAAAGAGGAATAATCTTTTCCCAAAGAGAGATCTGTGTTGGGCACATAAATAAATGTTTAGACAGGGATTTGAACAGCTACATTATGTGGAGTGACATGAATCGTCCAAGTTTAATCTGGATGAGGTCGAGGAACTAACTCAGCTTTCCAGTGTTTGGGGAAAAACTGATTTTCTAGGGACTATACTAGTGAACATTTGACATATTTGATTTATTAGCTCTTTCTCTTTGGCTTTAAAAAAGGAAATGCTGAACTGGTCAGTCAAAACATTTGGTTTGTCTGGAGGTAGTTAATTAAACTGAGCAACCAACATTCGGGTTAGATTTATTTTAGTAGCCACCCACTGGAAAACCAACTTTTGCATGGCATCATTGCAGTGTCAGACCTTCCATAATTTCTCCAGTGAACTATTCCTTCTTAGTGGAACAACTGAACTGAGACATTATCTCATGATGAACGATTAGCAAAGACCTACAAGAAATACACAGCCACACAAGGTCAAGGTGCCATATAGCTCTACAATATGATTCCTGGCCAGTCATTTATAATTGTTATAAGTCAAACTCAAAAATTTCTATTTTTTTATTTATGCCTCATGAATCAGGTACTAAAAATATGTCCTGCTCAGTTTCTGATGTTTATATATACAAATATTCAGTTTGTTGACATGCTTTATATTCTAGTATTTAGTCACTGCTGTCTATGAACACAGAGATTCCATTTAGCTGTTGTGGTTAATTTACCTTCTGAAACCTATACTCGCCATGAATTTATATAGCTGTTTAAGCTTATGACCTATCTCCAAATTTTGTAGCAATGAATTTCAGAAGTTTAATATTGTGCTGAATTGAAAAAGTGCTTATTCTCTATGACTTAAACTTCTGAAGTGAATCGAATCCAAGTATGTGTTGCTTAATCTACCTTAAGTTGGGGAGGAGAATTATGTACCTCATAATTTACTCCACCTTTCCCCGTTAAGCAGTTCTCATCCCTAAATGTCCCGGAACATCATCAAGTAATAATCTTCCCTTCCCTTGGAAATACATTCTTGCTAAAGGTTTGCTCTTTGAAACTAATGTTTTGAAGCTCAGGGCAGCCAGAGGTGAAAGGAACACTTTCTACACGAAGGCTTCTGCGGTCATTGTAGAGTCATAGCCAAATTAACACTTATTATTTACTTCCATTGCATCATGAGTTCCCCACCTCTCTACCATGCTACAGTATGACTCTTCTCCTGCAGCTGCTTGCAAAATACTATGTGAAGAGTCAGTCATTTTCTCTGTGTGCTTTGATGCTCTAAATCCTGTTCTTAAATCATTCTTTTATCTGGGTAATCAGAGACCAAGAGTATTATGTCAAATGAATAGTATCAGGCTGCCAGCTTGCTAGTAATAAAATCACTTTCTTTCTATGCGCTTTGACACTGAATCATATTTATGGAAGGATGGAAAAGACTGTACTGCTCAAATGTAGGTACAGTATATATAGATGTACAAAGGAACATCAAGAGCATTTTAGTACATGGAACAGGGAAATGGTCTTTAAATCTTTTTATCCTAAAACTCAGACAGACAAAATTCACCACACAAATAGACAATAGAAGGGAAATAAATGCTAAACGGTGAACCCAGTGATTTTGTTTTAAAGCAGGCAAGACAGAAGAAAATAACATTTTTATGTGGGTGGGAACAAACAGCGCACTTGTGAATAAAAGGATACATTTTGCAGCCTCTACGTCTTAGCAGAACTGAATGGTTTATATTTTGTTTTTTAAGATCATGTGCATGAAATGGAATAAAGCAATATTAATGTATTTTCACTATTGAACCTCGGGAACTGGCATGCAAAAGAAGTTTGCTTAATATATACAGTATGCTTAATATACAAAGCTTAGTCGATGTACATTCATTTTTCACGAACAGTTTAGAGCAAGAAAAATTTAACTTATTTCTATGAATAGGTTAGTTTTTCTCATTTTATATGTTGATATATTTCCTTTTGGGGGAAAGGAAAATCAAATTAGCTGAACAATGTTTGACCAAGAAATTGATCTGTTCATAATCATAATTACAATATAGAAATAGATCAATAACAATTTTTGAAATTAAAATGTCACATAATGTCAGTCTCTGTAAGTAGATCAGACCAGAAAATAACTCCAGAAGGAAATTAGAACTACACTTTCTTAAGATAGGCTATATTAACATTTTCTGCAAGATCGACTGTGCTGTATCTCCTCTTCTTATATTCCACTGATTCAGGGAGGTGTTTACCTGAAATGCTTTTCCAAATGTTACCTGTTTCGTAAGGTTAAAGAATGCATCAACCTGCTTTGCTTATGTAACAGTTCCTTGCATATTTGCATCAAGGTCACATCTCTCATTGTCTGTATATATAACTCTCTTAATTTCAGAAGTTAAAACAGTGCAAACCAAGCCTAGCACCAGGTATAGGGTACAACATACAAGGATATGTCTTACTAGGTTCATAGTTCATAGACCTTATGTTCATATGTACCTGTTGTTGTGTTATTTCCTCTTAAATGCATGGTTTATACTTTTGATTAACGGTTTTGTCAGGCCTTGGATGCTATCATGTTGTAGTGTATTCAACCTGCCTGCCAAAGTAAAGCTTCTAAGTCTAAGATCTCATGTGAGAACTCTGAAAGTTCATGAGGTTCCATGTGAGATTTTGCCATATTCACGTGACTGAATTTTATGATGTATCTTTTTAGAACAACAGGTGCTATGCCACCTATGGACTCCATATTACTGATTTCTGTGGTAAGAAAACAGGAGGGGTTACAAATGGAAGATAGTGATTTTGGGGCTCATTTTTAAATTTCATGAATAGAGTTGCACAAAAATATTATGTGGAAACAGTCTGTTTTCTGAGCTATGCAAAATAATGCATATGTCTTTTTTACTTTATTTGATTAAAAATTAGTAAACATATTTAATAACATATTGCACATGTTAATTTCTCTTCCTTTCTATTTTCTTGTTTCTGTTTAGGCCTTGAATAGAGGAATTGCAGCTGTTAAGGAAGATGCTGTGGAAATGCTAGCCAGCTATGGCTTGGCATACTCCCTCATGAAGTTTTTCACTGGACCGATGAGTGATTTCAAAAATGTGGGTCTGGTTTTTGTTAACAGTAAAAGAGACAGAACCAAAGCAGTTTTGTGCATGGTTGTAGCTGGTGCGGTGGCTGCAGTGTTTCATACCTTGATAGGTAAGTTTGCTTCACAGTTGTTATTGAAATAGCATCTCTTCTCAAATGATTGGCTGACAAATAACTTCTTTTGTATTCATTCAATTTTTTTAGGAATTTGTCCATTATAATTTTGCCAGAGCTAGAACTTCCCTCCCTTACTCGCTAGATTTTGATCAAAGCCAGGTCTGTTAGCAGAAGGCATCCTCATGTTGTCACCAATAACAAAATATATCTTATTTGGGTTCCACATTTGTTCTTAACCCTTATTTCTGACTGGTTATTCAAACAATATTGAAGTAGAAGTATTGAAAAGCTTAGTGATATTTTGGCATAGAGTAAGCACTAACTAAAATTCTTACAGTAATGGGTTTTTCTATTTCCACAGTCTATTGTAATCTTCATTTTGTAATAATAGTTAATGTATGGGTAAACGGAAGTCAGAAGAGATACAGATGGAGTGCAAAAAAATGGGCATTAAACAATTGAAATGAAGGGGCTCCAGTATTCAGCATTGATGCTGCTAAGTATCATAGAGGATATGATACTCAGCAGATACTCTCTTTTTTTGTGCACATTTTGCAATAGCATTTATTCATCTGAAACCATTTTAGACTCCCTTTTAAGGTAAGGCAAAACCTCAAGGTCACTTACAGGTTTAAGAAATTAAAAACAAAACTAACTAAAACATCAACAATTAAACATAAAAGATAAAACCGAGCATCCATGCTATATAAGTGATAACATTCTTAGCCATGTCATGTTTTTCCTCAAATTATATTAGTTTGATAAGATTAACTGATGAAGCATTGAGGCGGCGTGCCACTTTTGATGTGGTAGCTTTCCTCATGCTAGTATGAAATCATTGTTTTTCAAAACTGTAAATGCCAACAGTTGGTTAGAGAATGTAATCGGAAACATGTGGGGATATTTGTCAGTATAAATGCAGTACTCAGTTCCTTGATAAGATCTTTGAACGCAACTAATATTTTGAATATTGAAAGCAGAGAAAATTGGTCCCCTGGATTCAATGTAATTTTCTGACTTAACCCTGAATCACTTTTGCTTTCATAAGTATGTTTCTTAGAAGAATAACAAAATGCTTTTAAGAACACTAATAGCTTAGACCAGTGGTCCCCAATCCCCAGTACCGATCCATGGCCTGTTAGGAACCAGACCACACAGCTGCAGGTGAGTGGTGGGCAAGTGAGCAAAACCGAAACCACCACCACCCCCAGTCTGTGGAAAAAATTTCTTGCACAAAACCAATCCCTGGAGCAAAAAAAGTTGGGTACCACTGGCTTAGAGGATAACAGCTTTTTGAAAAATTACAGTTATGCAGCTTATCCATTAAATCAGCAATCCCCAACCTTTCTGGCTCCATGGACCAGCAGCGGTGGCGGCAGTGGGGGGATGGTTTCACATGTATAATCTAGATCCTGCACAGGTGCAAATGAAGCTTCATACACTTGCCCACCCCTTGTGTGGCCCATTCCCAGCAAGCGGGGGATCGGGGACCCATTCACTAAATCTTATGTATATATTTCAGTCCTGTTTTGATATCATAAAATATTTGCCCTAGCTCCCAAGAGGACAATTAGGGAACTAAGATAGGATGATATTATCCTTCAGCAACTGTGGAAGACAAGATGGATGAGAAGAGACAGGGAGAAGAGTGAATGAGCTGAGAAAAAATAAGTGAAAAAGACACATCAGTTGACTAGCATCCTGAATTAGGAGTGAGGACTGAACAGTTATGGAAAGTTACAATGGTGACTCATTTTGAGACAGAATTGATGGCAAAACTAGATAGAGGGGTGGTAGAAAAAAAGATTCCAAGCAATAAAAGTATCCAGTGTCTTACCATGAGTAAATACATCTTCTAGGAATCAAAATAGGTTTACTCTGATTTATCTGGTAGCAGCTAGTGTATTCTAAAGCAATTGGCTTAACTAAGCTGCTTGTGTATCCTTAGTACAGTGTTTCTAAATAATCACCTGTGATAATATTTTATTTGCTTTTAATCAAGAGCCTTTATAGTATAATACACAATTGTACTAAAGAAAAGAGCATAAAACTACTTCATTCAACTCTCATTTTCCTTCAGGCATTTGCAATTCCTGGAAGAAAAAACTGCTGCTCCCTTATTTTTCTTGGGGGGGGGGGACTCTATTTTAATACACTTTGGCAACCTATTAAGCAATGAAATTTTGTCCATAAAAACTGTCAGCATTTCCAGTGGAAAAGAACTCCTGTATTTTTTTTTCATCCTAAAATACTGAACTGTTGAATATCACTGCTATTGCTACATTATTGTTATTCAGTAGTATTCCTGTTGCTACTATTATTATTGTTATTATTCTGCAGCATACAGTGATCTGGGATATTACATCATTAACAAGTTGCATCATGTTGATGATTCTGTGGGAAGTAAAACACGCAAGGCCTTCCTTTATCTTGCAGCTTTTCCTTTCATGGATGCCATGGTGAGTCTGCAAAAAAGATTGCTATTCTTGCTTTTGGAGATCTTTTAAAAGAGTTAGCAGGGTTGTGTTTTTTTTACTCAATTGTGGTTTGTTTAGCTTCTGTAGTTTGTTCCACGAAATTAAATTTGTTCCACTTGCCTTTTTTTTAGTACAACTCAGCCTCTTCAAAGACTTCTATAAAGCCTTTTTTTTTTACAAAGAAAAGTGCCTCACTATCTCTCTTTTATTTCACATGTAATTATTACATAAACCCTTGTTTTAATGGACCTTACTTAAGTGGGCTTCAGACACGGAATTCAAAATCTGTTCACTGTAGGTATCTGTATATATGTAAAATTCTGTTTGGATTTAACAGACATTCTGCTTTAACAGGCACTGTTTACATTCACAGTCCAGTCAGTTGAAGGTTTATTGTAATTTTCAGAAGTTAACTCTCTCCAGTTACTCTGGTCCCATTCTTTGACTGTAATTCAACAAATGTCCACTCTCCCAGTCAGTTTAAGGAGTTAGCTTATGTCCCAAACAGTAATTGATTAAATAATTATACATAACTTGATACTAATGCTTAAAATATGTCTGTATCTATAGTTCATTTTGTAATTGACTTATTTGTATGCTTTTGGAAACTGCCACAATCTTTTCTAACCATCCATTCCCAGATAATGTTGATGTGTAACCTTTGTAATTCCTGACTAGTGATTATGCTAGAGAGGATAGACATTATAACCAAACATCTGGAGTTCGAGGCTATACAATGTTGTCCTGCCACGGTGCATTATGATTAGAAAGCACATTTTCCCATCCTAATGCACAATAGAATAAGATTCATACCTTGATGAGCAGAGAAAGAAATGATGGCTTTTAGTGTTCCAGAACCCTTCCAGCAAATGTTGTGGTTGTGAAATTTATTTTACCGGTATTCCAGAATTTAAAGTCATCCCAACTGATGATCTATTTTTCTTCGTTTTTGTCAGGCTTGGACACATGCAGGCATTCTTTTGAAACACAAATACAGCTTTCTGGTTGGATGTGCCTCCATTTCAGATGTCATTGCTCAGGTAAGAATTTGTTCAATTTACAACTACTTCTGCTTTGGGAAATGTCCAGTTAAATGAATACCATTTCCCTGCTGGAAAAAGTCTTTGTTAATTTATATGTTTGAACATGCATGAATTGATGCTGAGGTTTCTGGGCTGCCAATACCTGAACGTTGGAAATAAGAAGTTAATATTAAAAAAAAAAACACCTTCTCATCCTTAAGGGTGATCTGTGTCTTCCTCAGTCTCCAGTTTCTCATAATCCTTCTTCCTGACGGTGCTGTCATTTGGCACTGCTACATCTGTCAGGGACTAGTTACACACTCACACACATACTCACACACATTCATACATACATACTTACATATACACGCACATATATATAATGTTATTGACTTTTGTGTTTATTATCAGCATCTATATTATACTGTAATGTTATAATTATACTGTTGTTGCTTAGCTCTTTTTTGTTTGTGTCATAATAGCCATTAATGACTCATCTAACTATTAGATGGTGCTGAAATGGACGCTATTAAATATACTTGTGACTGTATTTAAAGTAATACTATAATTCAGCCTTTATTTTTTCCTACTGTTCTCTCAGACTAATCACACAATAATTTTTGGATCGGAAAGGCAACCCAGAGAAATTTTCTCTGTTAGTTTTCAATCAAATCACAGTTTTGTGGCAAAACCTACAAATTACCACATCCTGAATATGAATTACCTCAAAATTTCTGTTTTAACAATTGATCTTTGGTGTACTTCATCTTTGTTTCTTGGTCAGCAATCCTATTTAACAGGTTTTCTGTCCTTAACATGATCTTACAGCTCAGTTAATGCTTCCATGCATACTAAACAATATATAAAACTAATTGGAAGGGAATGTAACAGACTGCAGTATATTTGTTTAAATATTCTATTAAATTGTAATCACTCTCATTAAAAACATTAATTCAATAATTCACTAATTAGCCCACATGGATGTTATTTTTTTCTCTTTGGAGATATATAGAATGCATCAAGATTCACATGCATTAGCTGTGAATTGTATAATTTTCTCAAGAGAATTATCCAAACTTACTTTATTGGTTGTATTTATTTGAGGAGTTGCTCTTTGCAATTAAAATAATTATACTAAATATAAAAAGAAAGCTATCAGATGGAAAGCAAAGGCACACTGATTATTCTAGTTCCATTCTTTAGCTTTTAAACACAGTTGCTAAAACTACTGGGGAAACAATTAACTCTAGTTTTCATCTGTGTTATGATTATGTGTATAATATGCTATATTTTTACTTCCCTGAAAAATACATGAGAATCCTGTGAAATAGGGAGAAAATAATCAGAATTATCTTGACTCACACAGATAAGCAGAATACTACAAAATGAACCAACAATTTGGGTTTAAACTAACTCTTTGTGTAAAAATATGTGCTCTTTTGCATAATATATTGCATCTATTCTGGTTTCTCTACAGCTCATATAAAACCCAGTATATCTTTTAAACATCAATATATTGTCTTAATGAAATCATTAATTCATTTAATTAAGCAGAACATTCAGCCATTCATCAGCAACATTGGGATAACCAGTCTTACAGAAATGTTGCAAAGATTGTTGAGCTAAACTTTCAATCAGATTGCATTGTTATTTAAAACTTTCCTGCTCTTGCCAGTTATCTCACGTTCTGTGTTTTCAAGTATCCTTAATAACATTATAAATTGGTAAGAGGAAGTAGATGAGATCTACATCAAGGCAACTGTTTCCTTGCTTTCCCTCTTGGGCCCGCCTCCAATTATTGTTTGTTCTTATTTCACCAGCACCATATTTTTTTTCCTCCATATGTGTTCAGGATTTTTTTTAAAAAGATCAGTTATTTAAAATGTAGATAATCTTCCATTTACGTCTACAGTTGGAGCCAGAACTTTCTTTGCTAAGCAAGGCAGTTGCTAAGTTAGTTGTGCCCCCAATTTAACAATCTTTTTTGCCATGGTTGTTAAACAAATTGCTGCAATTGTTAAGTAAATCACACAGTCATTAAGCATATCCAGCTTCCCCCATTGACTTTGCTTGTCTGAAACTATGGGAAAGTCGCAAATGGCAATCACACAATCCCGGGATGCTGCAACTGTCCCAAATACATGCCAGTTGCCAAGCATTTGAATTTTGATCACATGATTGTGGGGATGCTACAACAGTTATAAGCGCAAAGATCATTGTTTTTGTCATTTTTTTTCAGTGCCATTACCTGTAATTTCAAATTCATTTCTCCCAGTGTGTGCATGCCTACAGCTTCTTGATGGAAATCTTAGCCATATCTTCTTTAATAAAATGTTGAGTACAGTTGAGAAGGTGGGGAGATCTTCTCTGATTTTCAAATACATCTACAGAATAAAAAGGAGCAATTTCTCAAATTAATGGGGTATGCATGTAATAGGAATCAATCATAAAGTTCTGCTCTTTGTTATTTCTTGTAAAGGTGAAAAGCCAATATATACTATCTGCCTTTAGCAATATGTTCCTGAACAATAATGAAGACATATCTCATGCTCAGAAAATGATGCCCCGACTTAGCCTTTTGACAGTCTTAGGTGTTCCTAATTAGTCTTCCTCCTCTCTCTCTCTCTTTCTCTCTCTTTTTGGATAGGTGGTTTTTGTGGCTATTTTACTGCACAGTCACTTGGAATGCCGAGAGCCCCTTCTCATCCCAATCCTGTCTTTGTACATGGGAGCACTCGTCCGATGTACCACGTTATGCCTGGGTTACTACAGAAACATTCATGATACTATTCCTGATCATAGCGGGCCAGAGATGGGAGTAAGTTTGGATACATTAATATGTTAACTGTATAATTGCATCCAATACATCCATTGTTATTATAGGGTTATAGTTCAAACTCCTATAATGCTGCTTTAGATATTTTATATCTATTACAGAGATTGAGGACTGTAATGTTGATTTTTTAACAAAAAAAGAGAGGAAACTCTTTCTAGTATTTCCTGTTAGCTACTAAACACCTGGATTGCAAGGATGCTTTTAAAAAGATATTCCTTAAATTTAATTGGTATTTTGCTATTTCATAGGTTTGAAAAATGTAATGAGAAAAATATTCCAGGGTAAAAAATATATAGTAACAGTAAGAGATCAATTGTATTTTGAACATTTCCTATAAAGATGCCTGTGGGCTTTTGCTGAGTACAAGACTACTACAGTTACATACCAATAGCTAGGCAATAAAATATACTGGCTTCAATGTAACTTATTCTTTTTTAGTTTCAGCAGCATATGTCAAACTTGGCGTAAATAATGCCACTTGATCATTCTATTTCATTGTTGCTTCTTCTCCTACATATCTCTAAAACCAAAGTATTTCTTGTGTTCCTGTTTATTTTTTGTCTCATTCTTATTTGTATCGATACTAAGAAACAGAGACAGTCAGCATCAAGCCAAGGAAATAAGCATTGAACTAAAATGCAAAATCAATAGTGGGACAGTGAAAGTCATTCATCTTTCAGGATGCTTCTTTGCAGAAAAATGTATGAGAAGAACTATTTTTTAAAATATCACATTGCATAATTCTGTAGCTAAGTATTCTTAAAATACTTCTCTTATGAATTGAACACTCAGGACAATAATATTCCTGGATTTCATAGACAATATTTTTAAGAATCTGTAGTTCCCTTTTTATTTATATCCTTAGGAGCTTTTTAATACTACTTCTCACCTCTATCTTTGAAACATTCTGATATTTGTAAAATAATTTCTTTAGCTCCTCTTTTGGCTGTGCTTGGGTTTTGTGATTTAACAACACTGAATTTTCTCATTTTATCTGCAGGGAGATGCTACAATAAAAAAGATGCTAGGTTTCTGGTGGCCTTTGGCATTAATTTTGGCCACTCAGAGAATCAGTAGACCTATTGTGAACCTCTTTGTATCCCGCGATCTTGGTGGCAGTTCGGCAGCCACAGAGGTATGAATCCAATTTACTTTGATTTTCTAATAGTTGTTCAGAATAGCAGTTCTATATTTATGCAGAGAACTTAGATCTGTCCTCACAAAACAGCTGTGTTTTCTCCCAGTCCTTTAAAAACTCATTGTGTCAAGCTATTGAAGATTTATTGTTACTGGCTCTGAGCTGTATTGGATTTATTTCCTGCAATTCCTAACCCCCATGGCTTGACTTGCTTTTCTTGTTCCTGACATTTCTAGGATCCCTGAAAGACTTTCCAATCAAAACTGTCATTAAGTCTTCTTTTTTATTGAACTAAGTTTGCCGCTCTTCAGATTTGCTGGGTGATTTTAACTCACTGACTTTGTGCTGCACCATCCTAGCCACCCACACACCCTCCCCAACTACTTGTGCACATATCCTCCACCCTGCAGCAGCCACCCCAAGCCCTGCCACACTCACGCTGCGCCACCCCAACTATCTGCACAGCCCCTCCCTTTCCCACCCAACAGCAGCCACTTAACCTGCCTACTGGCCTGCTTTTGAGACACCTGGGACTTACAATTTCCTATTTGCTTCCCACTTTTGATTGTTGGAAACTGTGAGGAGGTGCTCATTTAAAAACAGCAGTGGCGACTGCAAAGATTACCATTGCTAAAAGTGCAGTCATGTGACATCATGCTTTCTGACCATATTACTTAGTGACAGAAATCCCAGTCTCCACTGCTGTTATAATTCAAAGACTAGAGAATAACTGCTTTTAATGGACCAGATTGCTCAGTGTTGAAACACATCTTCCGCAAATTAAGGAACACAGTTTAAGAGAAGACTAATAGTTGGAATCACATCTACTGTAGCAATTAATGACAGCTTGAGCATATTTAACCAGATGGCTTCTGGTCTTTGTATGTAAAATGTACCCAATTAAGTAGCACACTTTCAAATGTACTTTTTCTCTAATGGTAACTAGCTTTCACATGGCAAACCTATATATATCACACACCAGGGAAGAAGTACAATACTTAAATTTCCAGTGAATAATTAAATCCAATATGTGACTCTACTAGTCATATAGAGCAACAAGAAATTACACAAGGCTCTGAATCAACCTGGTTTCCTTAGCTGCCAAATTCTGAGACTGTTTCCTATGAGTGGAACTGCTTCAGTTATGTTACGATCCCATATAGAACAATGTGCATGTTGATTTCTTAACCAGATGAGGAGGAATTAAATAAGACTCTTTTTATTACTATCCTTTACCATTTCCTGGGGACAGTTCCATCTGATCAGCTTCATGTAGGAAACAGTATATGTGCTTTAAATTTCATTACAGTACTCTGCAATTTTAGATTATTTTATCAATTTATATTATAATCACATTGCTTTGAATTCTGTTACATATTACTACAAAGGTGAAGGTGCTTATGGTTTCATGAAATATTGCTTGTATATCAAGGGCTACAAAAGTTGGTATAGATACAGGTACCTGCTCAGATGCTTAAAATTCTGCCCCACTACAAAGTCACTCACATTTATAGAATCGGTATAAATGTACAACTCTTATTCTAGCATGATATTTAACATAATTCTGTTTCATAGAAATGAAGACCTTTGAGATTTTATCTAATATACTTGTATCAGAGTAATGTAAAGAAGTGAAATATAGAACTGAGTTATTCAGCATGTACTTAATTGAACAATTAACTTTTACTGAGCACAAGTTGTGTAATTAATATTTTAAACCACCCATTTGGACATGCTTTCCGTTGTTAAACATTCTCTTGTTGAAATGTGTCTCATCTTGTCAGCTGATAACTGACTTCATTGGTGTCTATTGTTTGTGTGTTCTGTTGCTTTCTGTTTCTGAAAACATCATTGCTAAAAGAGAAAGCGCTGGTAGCACTAACAGTTTGGAAAATCCTGGCACACAGGCAGAGTATATTGCAAATTTCAGCTTATGAATGTGGCTAGATCTACTTGACCAGTGCTTTATTTCTCTTATTTTGGGCCCAATTCAGTTTTGATGCTTTTGAACTAACCATGGTTAGACTCTGAGACACGTGTTGCTGGCTCAGATATTACTTCTGTTTTCTTGCGTGCAAAACGCTCTTCATATATTTGAAAAATAAAATGATCTATTACTCCAGAATACACAGGTCCCAGGAATTATGACTGAATATCAGAAAAAGCTCCCATGATGGCAAAAAGCTAGCTGAATGTGCACTTGTTTAGCCAGAGAGGTGGTGGACTCCTCTTCCCTGGCTGTGTTCCAAGCAGAGTTGACAGAGATTTTTTAGTTTAGATTTCTGTACCAAGCAGAGAGTTTGACTTGATGGCCTAAACGGTTCCTTGGAATTCTATGAAATTCATTTCCCTTTTTCGAATGCAGCACTGTAACTGGTTAAATAAGCATGCTGTGTATCACAATGTTTACACTCATGAATGTGCTTCCTAGCGAAGTGTGCCATTACAGTACTTTGCATAGAATAGTTTAATTGGCAACGCTGCCTTA
The DNA here is from genome assembly GCF_001527695.2 of Protobothrops mucrosquamatus. NCBI lineage: Eukaryota > Metazoa > Chordata > Lepidosauria > Squamata > Viperidae > Protobothrops > Protobothrops mucrosquamatus. Next base: position 769,155 of record NW_015386493.1, on the reverse strand, counting down.
GAATTTATTTCTAAGCCATAAGATTATATTGTTATTGTTTTCTTAATGATTTTCCTTAGAACAAAACTTGAAAAGATTAATAAAGTTGAGATAAAATTTGCCCAGTGAATTTGAAATGTAATAATAAGATTTTGAACTTCCACTCTGGAATGGACAATACAGAATGTTTTTCAAAACAGTTTTAATGTGATTACGAAAAAACTATTCAAATTTCTGACTGCACAAGATATGACTTCTTGACCCTTAAGCCAAAAGGCCTGTCCACTTTCTTTAAAGAATCTTGAGATGATCCTAGCAATTAATGTGTATGCTCCTTTAGTGCTATAATTCTATGTCTAAAATTTATAGATTGCTGTAGTTTAGATATGATCCACAATGCAGTCGCATTTACTTGTGTTTCTAGTCATGATTTACAAAACATAATTCCATAGGCAGTCTCAAGTAGTTAGGTAAGATGTATAAATATTGCCCAGTCACTGAATATCTTTTCATTACTGAGTACAACATTTTCAATGTTTTATGCAGTTCACCCCTTGCTTTCCGACTCAGATGGATCTTTCATTGTACAGATGCAGATTAGCCTGTTTTTGTGGTATATGTTCCAAGAAATTCCATGAAAATACAGGATTATAGAATTTTTTTTGGGGGGGGAGAGTCTTGCATTGAATTGAAATAGCACCACAACAAAATTGTCAAAAGCAGGCAGATGACATCTGGACCAAATGTGTGGAATGAGCTGGATGGGCTCAAATTTTAATCATGTTTGGAAGCCGTGTTTCAAGAAAATATCAAGAGGGCTTAGGGGAAAAATAATTAGATTCAATTAAAATTAAGTTTAGTAATAAGTTTCAATTTTGTGCTCTCTCACGTTCCAGGATGGTTGGGAGAAGCTCAGAGGCTTCCATTGCCATTTTCAGTTAATCATATGCTAGTGCATCACAAATAGAATAAATTGCTATGGAAACAAAAACATTCCATAAATCATAGTTTGGCTTATTTTTACCACAGTTCTGAACAGTGTTTCTCCGTTAACAATTGTGCCACATTTCACTAGAGAATGGTCATCAAATCAGAAAGGTCTACTGGATGTGGGAAAATGCAGAATGAAGGTGACAAAGTATATATATTTTAAAGCAGTTGCAGTTGAGTTAGAATTGTTGCAACTTACAATTTTTCTGCAACTGAAAGTCATAAATTGGGTTCACATATTATACCATGCTATGGTCTAATTTAACTGCTTTTTATTAAATAAGCCATAGTGTACTAAGCCATAAATCACAGTTTTACAAACCATAATTATGGGGTTCACACATATTAAGTCAGCATTAAAGTAATATTATGACTTAATAGAATACGTGAATCCAGGTATTCATTTACTAGTCCTAGTTGCTTGCATCTACTGTGGTCATGAATCAGGTGCCTGCTTGACAGTCTTAAAAATACTGCTGATCTAACAGTGATAGAAGCATCTGAATATTAGGTAAAAAGCAAATTGTCTCTGAAGATTTGATCTGTAATCTTCTGTCTTTCCTTCGCACTGTAGGCAGTTGCAATTTTGACAGCTACGTATCCAGTGGGACACATGCCATATGGCTGGTTGACAGAGATCCGAGCTGTTTACCCTGCTTTTGACAAGGTGAGCTTGTGTTCTGTGAGCAAATCCTTAGTTTTCCTTTCAAATGCAGTTTTGGCAAGAGTACTTTGTAAGAAATAGGCTTTGTGAGGAGTGAATTTGCAAAAAAAAAAAAACCCACAACAACAACAACCGAGAGCAAACTAGTTTGTGTCTATCTGATTGCTTTTCCTGATACTGTTACATATACATTGATCTCGCTCCATCCTGCTTGCTCCACCTCTTTTATTCCTTATGAAGTGATTGGAACAATGACCTCCATACCCAAAGGTTAATCCTTTGTTTCCTTAAGGCAGGGGTAGGCAACCTTGGCTCTTTTATGACTGGTGGACTTCAACTCCCAGAATTCCTCAGCCAGCAAAGCTGGCTGAGGAATTCTGGAAGTTGAAGTCCACCAGTCATAAAAGAGCCAAGGTTGCCTACTCCTGCCTTAAGGAATTGTAAGGTAATTGTTTCTCTGTTGTGTCCCTATGTGTCAACAAAGGATGGAGCACAAAGATACAATGGAACATAAAAAGAGCCTCAACAATCTGTGTTGGACAAGAAACTTTCTCTTACATTGCACCCTGTAAAAGAGCTATTGAGGTTTTCTTTTTTCCTTGAGTGTCTGACTCACAACTAATAAACTAAGAAAATGATGCACAAAGATGGGTATACACATGCACACTAAAAGTATGTGTGTGTCCCTTAGCTTCCTTTTATCCCTAGCTCCCTTTAAGAATGACATCACTGCTTCAGCTGTTCTAGCATGAACACTTTCTTCTGTTTCAGAAGCTCCATCTGTCTAGCAAGATAGAGGGTGGGTTCAGGGAGAGAGAGAGAGGTTGTTTTTTTAAATATTTGCATAGTGATATCTGGAATTTCTTTGTGCAGAACAGAACATCAAGTCACTTAGTATGTGTACAAATCATTAGAGTAAATAAAAACTAGATGTTCAGACCTTCATTTTCTGTAGGTTACTTTTATTGCTAATTAGAGGTAGGGTAAATCAGGGTTCAGTGATTTAGATCATTGGGGAGAGATGAGAGGATATTTTTTCTATGAAAACAACTGTGATATGGGTCACATTGGACTTAATAGATCTCTAGGAATCTGGAAAATTTTGCCTGGACATTCAGTAGGTATATTATAAGAAGGCAGACACACCTACTGTAATAAATAAGAGCTTATTGTGTGTTCAGCATCTGCAGTAGCATCTTGCTGCATCAAACTGCAGGGCTGGTTTGGGTAAATTCCCATTAAAGAGTAGGGAATTGGAGAGAAGATGGACAAACAGAGAAGGTTAATGATCTCTAACTAATTTGTACAGCAGTGACCGGCATAGAAAAACATCCTCCCATTTCTTATATGTGTTCTGTTTAGAAGTTGCATTCAGTGGCGGTAACCAATCTATAGAGTAAGTCCCACTAAATCAGGATTATAACTTATGCTGCAAGATGTTCAAAGCTATTGTTCTGTGGCTATGTGAAAAGCTTTAATTTATTGAATGGAAGAGATCCAGCACAAGATTCATAGGCCTGTCTCAATGGAGGATCCTAATTATGAAATACTGCAAATGCACTTCTGTAAGCCTGTGGGATGCGGTTCATTTTGATTTCTGATTAGAAAGAAACGATGTGGGTATAAAGAAAGCAGCTTCATGGGTTTGTGGCTGGTAGTTGCAATAAGCAAAATTACAGCCAACTTTTTTTTTTTTTTGCTGCTTCATCATGCAAGAGCAGCAGTATGGGTAATAGAACTATGATGTTACTTCCAGAACCAGAGCCTATTGGACACTGTTGTGTCTTTCATTGGCAAATTCTTGCCAGCAAAGAATTTACTTTCTAAAGTTTCTCAGCTCAAATTTACTCAGCATTAAATTCATCCAGAGGAATGCATAAGTAGAGATTAGGTTGACAAAGTCTAATGATTTGCCCCCGAACGTAATATATATTTGCTCTAGTAAGGTTAATGGCACTGGCTTTTCTCCCTTTCACCTTAGAACAATCCCAGCAATAAAATGGTGAATTCCAGCAGTACTGTTACAGGGTCACACATCAAAAAGTTCACTTTTGTCTGCATGGCCCTCTCTTTAACGGTAAGGAATCAACTGTCTTTATTATTGCTTTTACAATTAACCCTATTTTAACCACTCTCCGTCCACATTCTTTTCCAGGATATATATGGTTATCTTCCCACTCCATCTCTGTAAGCCATGCAATATTTTATCCTAATCCTCCAGAACTACTACTAGGAGAATTATCAGGAGATTGGCTGATAGCCTTCCTGGCTGGAAATTCTATAACCATTTATCCAGAACCATTGTCAGTGTCTCCATTGACTGTAAACACTAGATTTTGGAGCATGTAGGATCTATCCTCTTAAGGTTACCAAATAGGCCAGCAACAAATATTTGTTTGTTCTTTCACTTTATCCTTGCACTCCCTACATTTGGCCACTACTGTTTAGGTTCTTAGTTTTAGACAGTTTGCAGAAAAGAATGCTGCCACTGAGATTATGAATTTGATTTAGTATACTTGAGAAAGTAAAAAAAACCAACCAGTAAATACATATAAGATATAACAAAATTGTTGAAAATACTATTTTTATACAATTGAATTGGATTTCAGATACAATTTTCTTTTTAAATAGATGAAACCTCTCATATGAAGAATAAAAATCAGTTTCAGAACTTTTGCCTTTCTCTATATTTCTAGCAAACTCAATTATTGAATATGGTGAAAATGAGGTTGTGAAATATTGTTTGCGCTATTTTTTTTCAGACTGCTAGAATCTGTTTCGGTTGCCACATTCAGATTTCCAAGAACAGATTACAAAATAAAACATTCCTCTTTTTTCTTATATTAGAAAGACCAATACAGCAAGATGTTTATTCAAAGTCAACTATCTGAGTTTATTATTGTTTGTGTTAACTAGCACAGAAGTGAGGATTTTTCCCATCCTGACTTGGAGATGCTAGGAACTGACCTAATTTGCAAAGCAGGTGCTTTCTTAGGATGTTGTTCCTTGGAATAGTATTTTTAAATTATAGGTGTAAATATTGGGAACTTGGTGTTAAAATCATTTTGAATTTGTCTTTTCTCCTTCAAGTCACAAGGCAATCTTACTGAGAAAAGAACAAATAAATATCAAACAAAAGCAAACAGAATCTGAATAAAAGAGAGCAATAACAAACTTGGAATATAATTTGCACATTGCTATGTCTCACTAATTTAGCTTTAAAGAATTCAGATGGACTTAAATATCTGTCTCTCAAATCTTCGAAGCAAGAATTGCAGTAGCATTTTTGAGTTAAAAAAAAAATGAAAAGGAACTTCATAGTTATGTGGTATTCCTGCTAATAAATACTTTTTTAGACTCTACCATTATTATATTATAGCACAACAGAGCACAGCAATAACACTCAAATCTTTCATGAAAAAGTTATCAGCTGAACTCCATCACTAATCTTCTCTTCACCTTCTATTTCCTTTTCAGCAAGTGTGTTTGGCTATAGGGGATTGGCTTCTAAAAATAGACTTCATTGTGAGTTAGTGCTTATTCATAATCAAAAATCTAATTAATCTTCTTAATTAGACAGGTCCTTCATTTATCCTTGAGTCTCCCAGCTGTTCATTATCTGCCTGAAGTCTTTATGTTCATAAATTAAAATGCTTGTGTAAGAAAACCTTGAATAAGTCACATGCAAATGTGTTGACTTCTGCTAAATATTACTACTGATGCTTCCTGTTTTTAATACTTATTTAAGACTGCTTTAATTGTTGGCTTTACTGCACACCACCCAGAGTCACACTCAGGAGATGGGCAGCTGTATAAATTTGATAAATAAATACAGACCAATATGTGGAATGACAGGTCCTTGGTGCTCTCTGAGTTTGGTTTTTTTCTTGCAGATGTTTTTAATTACCCAAACTAGGTGGCATCATTGGAGCTAGTAAGGGAGTAGGGTTTGCTCTCAATTTATATTCTAGTGCAGGGGTCTTCAAACTTGGCCCTTTTATGACTTGTGGACTTCAACTCTAGAATTCTTCAGCCAGAGTGCTGGCTGAGGAATTCTGGGAGTTGAAGTCCACAAATCATAAAAGGACCAAGTTTAAAGACCCCTGTTCTAGTGGTTTGTCCTGCCAGTGTTGGTGGGAGAGGTCTTGGTGTTCTTTAGTTCAGCTGTTTATTATTAGCTTGTTTGGCAGTTCCTTGGTTGCTCTATGCTCACCTGGGTGGTTGATTGCTTATGGGGAGATGTTTTGGTCATTTTGTTCCCTTTTAGAGCACCAAGGACCCCTCATTTCAACCCAGAGCTACATATATTCTTTTTGATCAGTAAGTGGAATCTTTAGCTGTTTTGGGAAGTTTGGTGAACTAAATAAAATGCTACCTTCAATATTTTAACAGCAAAGTACTTTATGTTATTAGACTGGGAGACTAGGTTTTACCCTTATAAAAAACATACAGTGCCTACATTCTAGTCAAACAGGTTCTCAATCCATTTTTGGACTAGTAATCAAACAGCTTGGATAGTTCTCAGCATCTTTCAGGTGTATTTTTAAGAGAGAAAAAAAGAGATTGTTTAGCACAGGCACGTAAAACTCCCGGCCCACAGGCCGGATGCGTCACTCTAAAACCGCACTCACCCCATTGCCAGCAATGGGGAAAAAGTCCCGATACGTCTTGTGCCGTCACGAGTTTGACATGCCTGGTTTAGCACATTACTCTCCCATTATAATGGTCTTTTCATTTTTGGATACATTCTTCTCTCTCTACAAGTAGTCCTCAACTTATAACTTGGTCGCTTAGCAACCATTCAAAGTTACAACAGAGCCCCTTCCAAGAATGTGACCCTTCTGTTCCCCTGCCCCAAGATATCCTCCTGCTCAATTTAGGGTCTCATATAGCGTCTCCTGCTTGAACAGGAGATGGTTTGAGTAGAAGACCTCTAAGGTCCCTTCCAACTTCGTTATTCTGTTAGATCAAATTGACTCTTCCAATAAAAATATTCTATTCTGACCCAATACCTAATGTTGAGAAGGAAAGGAGGAAAATTTTCTATTGTGATCATACTGTTTTCCTTCTTGTGGCTTGCTTCTTAATACTGCTTGCACAGAGCAATTGCCAGAAAAAGGAGAAAGGCAGAGAGAGACTAACCCAGAGTCTTGTTCTAGGACAGACATGTCAAACACAAGGCCCGGGGGCCGGATGCGGCCCGCAAAGTGGTTTCATGTGGCCCGCGAAGCCATCCTGGAAACAGTGAGGGAATGGCCCCCGCTGCCATGGCCCTGGCCCAGGCCAGCTGGGAGCCAATGTACAATTTTGTGGTGGCCATCTTGGCACTTGCCCCAGTGGACCATGCCTTGGCACTTGCCCCGGCCCCACCCCCTTCTGCCAGAGACCCTCAGATCTGTCCCACTCCTGCCCAGGCCCCCCATAGGCACCCTTGACGCGAATGATGTAGAACTGGCCACGCCCACCCAGTAGGCCACACCCACTCCATCCATGCCAACCCATTAGGCTGCACCCACTCTGGCCAAACCCACCTGCCCCCCCCCAGGGCAACCGCAATGATGATGCGGCCCTCAGTGAAATTGAGTTTGACACCTCTGTTCTAGGACTAAGTGGACTCTACCTTTTCTTCCCCCCAGGACACATAATTTTGGAGGAAGGAGATCAGATTTTCTGCTTTAAAAATGTAAATGTCATTTGTAAGCCACTTTGGTAGCAGTTGTAATATCTTGAAAAGTAGAATTTCTAAATAAATTCTAAACGTACAGATAGTCCTTGACTTACAGCCACAATTGAGGCCAAAATTTCTGTTGTTCAGTGAGTTTTGTCCCATTTTACGATCTTCCTTGCCACCGTTGTTAACTGAATCACTGCAGTTGATAGGTTAGTAACCTGATTGTTAAGTGAATCTCGCTTCCTCATTGACTTTGCTTGGTCAGAAGATTGCAAGAGATGATCACATGACCTTGGGACACAGCAGGGGTCATATGTATGAACCAGTTGCCAAGCCTCCGATTTTTGATGACAGGATCACGGGGATGCTTCAAAGGTCGTTAAGTGTGAAAAACGGTCATAAGTCACTTTTTTCAGTGCCGTTGTAACTTTGAACGGTCACTAAATGAACTTTTGTAAGTCGAGGACTACCTGTATTTAAAACTACTAAATAAATCCAAAAGGACTGGGCATAAATAAAACAAAAGTTGCATTGAACTAATGATGACCCATATGTTTTCATCAGTATTAAAGCCACTCGCATGTGAAACAGCTTAAGCTACAGGGAGGAAAACGTGGCCCAATTGCCTGCATCATGTTGGCCCTCCTTGGCTGCAATGGGGGGGGGGGGGTGCTGAAAGATCAGGATATCCAGTCTAAAGTCACGGGAAGTGATACAGTTCCACCAGTGAGCTTCTTTCCCTCCTTACTGGAATAAAGATCAAATTTTCATCTGGAAGAAAAACTAATTAGGCAGTGACATATGTCATGGAGGTCCACAAGTAGCCAGGAGACATGGTGTCCTTCAGTCAACCTCATCAGCTTCAGAGCTTCAGTATAAGCAAGCTCCTTTTCTATTTTTTGAAGAACGTTTCCTAACAGTTGTGTAAGCTGCAGCAGCAGCAGTAGTCACTTCCCTTTTGAAACCTACAATATTTTGGGGGTGGGGAATATGAATGTTGAGATTAACTATCACCATAGAGCATGTACTTTGTACTTGCTGAAGTCCTAAGTGTTTGCAGATAGTTGGAAGAGTGTCTTATGTGCAGATAATTGGAAAAGTCTGAAACTTTAAAGAACTGTTGAACAGAAGTTACTGAGCTAGACAGGAGAATAGGCTGACTTGATATGATCAGACAGAAGCCTCTGTTTTTCTTTTGTAGAGAGAAACAGATGGAAGAAACTGCATTAGGTAATGAGAGAGTATCTGTTGGCCATTGGAATGATTTATGAGATGGATGTGTACAAGTTGGCATAACAGATTTGTATACTGAACAGTTGCTCTGTACGTAGGCCTCTCTCATCAAGTTGAAGCAATTCCAGTTGTATACGTTGTGTTTTTTGTCCAAGATGCAGGTGCTTTTTTTAAAAAGTTACTTGTTCATTTTTTAGCACTTATTTATCTTTTTTTATGCCGAAAGAATTAATACATGCTATATTAAAGTAGATGTGTGCACACTGCCACTTACATTTCTTCACATGAAAAGAGCTGTAGCCCATTAAATGAAATGATAAACTGTATATATTCTATGTTAAAATATTTTCTGATTGGCTTGGGTAAAGGTCTCTCCAAATATTTTCTCAAAACAGTGGCTCAGATCCAGAATCAGGCAGCTCCTTAAAACAGATCACTGAATCTGTGATCTGCAATAAATCCTTAAAATCAAAGAACTCTGTGGATTATGGCTAACTTCAGTCCAATTAATTTCAGTAATTCACCCTGAGATCTTGATCCAATACTGAATAATTTTGTCTGAAGATATTCCTATTGCAATTTCCAATTTTTGTTATTTCTTAATTGGAAATTGCAATAGGAATATCTTCAGACAAAATTATTCAGTTTTGGATCAAGATCTCAGGGTGAATTACTGAAATTAATTCATTAATTCATTTTCAGTCATTAGGAAACTAGATCCATTCTCATGTAAACTTAAAAAGGAAATATACTTAACTTCAAAAAGAGAAAGGCAATTTCTTAATCTTATTTTAGTTCTTAATTTATGCAACTGTTTTTAGTTACCAAGTTAAGTTACAGTTTTAAAGTTTTAAGTTAAGCTTAAACAGTGAAGCAACATATGCTGAAAACATGAGAAAAAAGAGTCCTTTCTAAAAAATAATAATTCTATTTTAATATGAGAATTTATATTTTTATGTTTTTAATGTTTTAAATAGATTTTGGCATTTGTATACTAGTTACAGATTTAGGTGCTGAAAAAAATAAAAAAATAAAACCAATAAATAAACTACTGCAAGAAACGTTTAAACTGTGCAATACTTTAGAGATATTATTATAAATGTGTGTTTGGTTGTACTTATATAAGTTTAAAAACATATAATCTGCAAACCTCTCAGTTGTGGTTGAAAATGAATGACTGAAGGCATTAAAATAAAGGAACATTAGCAGCATATTGACTAAGAGAGAACTATAACAAGGAAATGTTAATCTGGCTTTAAAAGTATATTTTCACTACATTTTTACAGAGAAATTTAGGTCAGCAGGCAAAATGGAATTGCTTTGGGAATCTGGAAAGGGAAGTTAAACCTGGAATTTTTCATGCAGGTAGAAATATTGACAATATGGGGCAAGAATATCATTTTAAATAAAATATTAATTTCATTTTAAATAAAATAGTAGGCTTATAAGTCTAGTGACTGGTAACCTCCAGTGATCCTAGCAGTCCTAAACATACTGTAAGTTGGAGGTGTTTTGAGAGCTGAAGTTCTATATTTTGAAAACCAATGGCACGTTTAGCTAATTAAGAGTTGATATCTAATCATGAAGTATTATTTTCTGACTTTCCCAGCTCTGCTTTGTGATGTTTTGGACACCTAATGTGTCTGAGAAGATCTTGGTCGACATCATTGGCGTTGATTTTGCTTTTGCAGAGCTCTGCGTCATTCCTCTTCGCCTCTTCTCCTTCTTTCCCGTACCAGGTATGTAGAAAACGGAAGAAATGAATGGCACAAAATATTTACATTAACCCAGAGCTTTTTCTGCTTTGCATAACAATCCACCCAAAGGCAACACTTGTAGAAATACAGCTCACAGTTGGAACAATCAACCTTTATGACTTGTCCAGAGCTTCCATTTAAAGAATGTGTCAATCGATTCTGAATAAAGAAAAGCTCTTCACGCACAGGAAAACCACACATCCAAACACGACTCATCTTAGGACAATATTGAATTTGCTATGTGTAGGTATTTTAGAGAAAGTTATTACTGAGAAAATGCTATGGGCACAAATTCTTGCAGTTTTCTTGGCAACATTTGCAGAAGTGTTTTACATCATCTTCCTAGGCCTGAGAGGATGATTGACCCAGTCACCCGGCTAGCTTCCATGCTTAAGGCAAGACTAAAACTCATGACCTCTTGCCTTCTAGTCCATATTTGATCATATGTAATATTAAATGCAAATAATGATAAAATAAAAAATATGTTTACTCAGAAGGGAATTAAAATAAAACAAAAATAAGCATACTAAGATTTTCAAACATATTGAGAGCCCACATTTTAAAATCACAGTTTCAACTAAAGTGAAATGAAGTGAAGTCTTCATCTGGAATATTAAAAAAAACACACCATAACAAGGCATGTCTCTGAAGAGAATGTTTCACAAGTAGCTCACCAAGAAAGTCCTTTCCTTGTTTCCCAGTTGTTTGGATGTACTTGGGAAGGACACTTACAGTAGAGAAACTCTGGAAGGAACTTCTGCTAGGTTTTTGAAGGTTAAAACTAGCATTTTAATCTGGGTGTGAACAGAGAATGTGAAACATGGCAGAATAAAACATTAGATAATGGAACTGCCTCACCCCAGTTATTGCTCTGGCATTCAACCATGTATACTTTCTTCTGTATTAACAACAATCAGGATAATTCCAACTACTTTAAATTAAAACAGGGGTCTTCAAATTTGGCCTTTTTTTTGACTTGTGGACTTCAACTCCCAGAATTCCTCAGCCAGCGTGCTGGCTGAGGAATTCTGGGAGTTGAAGTCCACAAGTCATAAAAGGGCCAAGTTTGAAGGTCCCTGAATTAAAATGTAAACTATGAGGCAATACAGATTAATTCAAGATAAAATAAAGATCCTCAGTCTGAACAAGTCTGTATTCATGTCCAGAGGCACCTACAAAGCTAATCAAAGGGTGTGTATGGATTGAAAGGATTTGCCAGTGACAACAACACCATTGCTCAAGGGATGCCCGATTGCCAAAAATAATGCAATCTTACAGGCAGGCTCCTTTCATGTTCCCCCAGTCTGAGCAGGATTACTGGCTAAGTTTTTGAAGGTTAAAACTAGCATTTTAATCTGGGTGTGAACAGAGAATGGGAATCATGGCAGAACAAAATATTAGATAATGGAACTGCCCCACCCCAGTTATTGCTCTGGCATTCAACCATGTATACTTTCTTCTGTATTAACAACAATCAGGATAATTTCAACTACTTTAAATTAAAACGGGTCTTCAAATTTGGCCCTTTTATGACTTGTGGACTTCAACTCCCAGAATTCCTCAGCCAGACACGCTGGCTGAGGAATTCTGGGAGTTGAAGTCCACAAGTCATAAAAGGGCCAAGTTTGAAGATCCCTGAATTAAAATGTAAACTATGAGGCAATACAGATTAATTCAAGATAAAATAAAGATCCTCAGTCTGAGCAAGTCTGTATTCATGTCAGAGGCACCTACCAAGCTAATCAAAGGGTGTGTCTGGATTGAAAGGATTTGCCAGTGACAACACCGTTGCCCAAGGGATGCCCGATTGCCAAAAATAATGCAATCTTCAGGCAGTCTGAGCGGGACTCCAAGTCTGGAGTCAGTTGTGTTAATGCTGCATCTTTTAGGTTGAAGAAGGTAGATCAGACCTTTACTAGAAATGTGCTATTTTGAGAGGGCAACAAACTATATCACAAGGATCTTACAGTTTAGTAGTATGTTAGCCAAAGGATTGTTTATTGGCAAATCCTATTTTTTAAGCAACAGAATAAATCAGATTTTGCTACTACTCATAGTGTATCTTAACTCTAGCTATTTACGTCTGTGTTTGCAGCTTCTTTAATAATGCTCATTTTCTTATGTAGTTCAGAACTTCATGTAGTATCTGAGAAAGAAAAGCAATCATATTTTTTTTCCTGGAGGGAACTAGAATTGTCTCTTAGACATTGAGCATGTATCCGAGGTTTCGCTACCAGTAATTGTTCTTTCCGTGTTCTTCTTTAGTCACAGTAAGAGCACATTTGACAGGATGGTTGATGACGTTGAAAAAGACTTTTGTCCTAGCTCCTAGCTCAGTACTGCGCATCATTGTTCTCATCACCAGTTTGATTGTGCTGCCTTACTTAGGGTAAGTTATACTCTTGTTAGCCTTTTGTATTTTTGTCAATGATGCCATAACGTCT
>NW_015386493.1:724239-756351 GCF_001527695.2 Protobothrops mucrosquamatus | reverse complement strand
AATGATGCCATAACGTCTGTAACACAAAGTTACAGGCTATCCGTTGCATTAAAACACAATATTCTCCATCCACATCTAATTGTTACTTGGCTAGGTCACAGTTCAACTGCACACAGAATTGGTTAAGGAACGGCATAAAGAGAGGCAAGGATGCTATCAGCCCAACAATTAAACCCATAGTGATAGCTTTCCACATTAAATGCTGTGTGTGTGTGTGTGTGTGTGTGTGTGTGTGTGTGTGAGAGAGAGAGAGAGAGAGAGAGAGAGAGAGAGAGAGAGAACTTAAATCAGGGTTTGCTTCAACTGTTTGCTGGAGCAGACAACCCGGAGCAGACAACCCTTTTGTGAGCATAGGCTACCTTTCTGTTTTTCTTGATTTCTTTCAGCAATGCAGAGACTGCTCTGCATTTCTACTGAAACAGAGCCAATATTTTTAAAGGGGATGGAGCTTTGTAAAGCCATAAGGAAAATTCCAAAGAATTGCAAATAATTCGAAGTAGTTCAGTCTAGATGCATGCCAAACAGCCTTGGTTTGGAGATAGGATTACTTGCAAGTAAGGTTTGGAGTTGATGAAGCGTTTCTAAAACTTGATTGAAACTGTTGATTGCCTCGGTTATTTTTTCCCATTAATTTTGGCTGATAATTATATATTTATCTGTAAAGATCTTTAATGAAAAAACTCAATTCTGGGCATTATTTCCCAAATGTGCGACTTCGCTGCATTTCGAACACACTAAAATAACTGATCAGATGATGACTTTGGGACTCTGGTTTTTAGAATATATAATGTTCAGTTTTCAAATCACAACTCATGTACAGAAATAATGATATGATGGAGGAGACCATATACACATTTCAGAATTGTAAGAGTTTACATAGTTCCTTTTTTTCTGTCAGGAAAACTATTATGGCAAGATGTTGGAAGATGACTCTAAAACCTAGATTTTGTGATTAGGTTGTGTGGCAGGCTAGGAATCAGACACACATACAAGGTAATACCCACTGCTCTTTTACACTGCTCATCTACCTGGCAGTGGAGAGTAATCAGTAATCAGTACCACAGGAATATACAGACATTAGTCTATTTATGAATTTTCGAGTTTCAAACTTACCGATATGAACAATCTTGTCTGCAACTTCAAATTAGAAGGTCCTAGAGGTTGGGAGATGGTTAGTTTACAGCACATCACATACATACTTTTGTTGGACTTGCAAACAAAATGGACTTCCAGACAATTTCTTCGAATGTAACCTGTTCGTACCTAGAGCACTGTCTGTAGTTCTGTTGTTGCTTATGAGAATAGCACATGGCTTTTGGGGGGGGGGTTACTTAGTCCTGCGTTGTATGACACATGCTTTGGCCATACAATTCTTGTTTCAGTGTTTCAAGTTCTTGATTTTTCTCTAGTAGCCTCCTCTTCTCTATAACATCCCCATCCCTTAGACTATCTGTACTACCTGACATCAGTTTGGCCTTCTTCTCTCTGAGAGGCCCTTCCCGCTTGGGGCCTCTCTCCCATCATGAAGATATGGTTCCCAAACTCTGCATTTTTCCTCACAACCAGGACAATCATTCTGCATCTTATTGTGCTAGTAGTAATCAAACTTTAACATTGCAGTCAATGACTGGACCAGGGAAAATTTTTTGGAAGTGATATCGAGGCAGTTGTTTTTAGTCTGTAAAATTATACAGAAAGAACATGATTTAAAGTATCAGTGTAACCAAGCTTTCATCATCCTAGTAGTATTTATTGTTAAAATATAGTGTTTAAGAATGAGAGAATAGAATGTATCTCTTTCTGATATTCTTAGGGTCCATGGAGCTACTCTAGGTGTAGGATCACTTCTCGCTGGCTTTGTAGGAGAATCAACTATGGTTGCAATAGCAGCTTGTTACGTCTATCAAAAACAGGTAAGACATTTTCTCAGAAAAAAACAGATTTCTTATCTGCTTGTACCTTCAGCCTACAGCAGGGGTCTTCAAACTTGGCCCTTTTATGACTTGTGGACTTCAACTCCCAGAATCCCTCAGCCAGACACACTGGCTGAGGAATTCTGGGAGTTCAAGTCCACAAGTCATAAAAGGGCCAAGTTTGAAGACCCCTGGCCTACAGTAATGGTGATGATTTCTGAAGACCAGAAATGCTCACTTGAACTGAAGAGTGTTTATTATAGGCATGTTACTAAATTTATTGCTGTGTGCAGTAGAGCAGCGGCCCCCAATCTTTTGGGCATCAGGGACTGTTTCCATGAAGACAGGTTTTTCCGCAGACCGGAGGGGGCGTGGTTTCTCATGCTGCCTGAATCCTGCGGATGGGACTTCGCTTGTTTGCACGGCCCATTTATTGTGGAATAAAATGCCCTTGTAGTTGAGGCTGACTTCTTCTTAAATGGTAACATTTAAGAAGGAGATTAAAATCTCTTTAGAGTTTAATTATTTGACATTTACTTTTAACACTTTATAGTTTTATGCATTACATGTGTGTTTATTTAAGCCAGCCAGATATCTATGGATGGCTGGAACGTAGGCAGGCAGGCAAGCAAGCAATTTGCCTGCGGGCCATCTTCTACAAAACTGGTTGTTGTTTTTTCCCAACCTAGAAAAAGAAGAGGAATGATAATGAGACTGCTACAGAAGGTGAAGACTCAGCAATGACTGACATGCCTCCAACAGATGAATTGACGGACATCGTAGAAATGAGAGAAGACAATGAATAATAAATGAAAACTCTGCAGGGAAAACTGGAAGTTTACTTCTTCTCTCACACTTTACTTTTCATAATGAGGCCTTGCTTCTGAAGGTTTCAGATAATGAATTCAGAGCATACCAAGTATGCTGGCATGGATGAGGAACTTCAAGGAACAGTCTCTATTTTTCTTCTTCCCCTTCCACCGATTCTTTTTTCTCATTTCATGCAATCGCAAAAGACATGGCGGCTATTCAGTAGAGGAAGCCTATGTTCTTGGGACCTTATCCTTCCTTGGTCAACCAAAGTCTCTCTGTTGATTCATGGATTGTGTTGCCGTCCTGCATCTTCTTCTTACCTGCCCCATTTCTTTTTATTATCGTTAATGAAATATAAAAATACACATGGGATTTGTGGGGGGAGGGGAACATTAGCTTTATTTTGCTTGCTGAAACATGACCTTACTCTTTTGATCTGTACCATGGTGGATCCCTGAGATTAGCTTTCTTAATATTCAGTGTAATATATTGTATACTGCTAAGACTACAAACAAGATCCTGAGTCAAAAAAAAAGAATTAGAGATGAAATATCTTAAAAGAGACCTTGATAAATGCAGAATAAGACTAAATACAGGGTAACCCTTCTGCTTAAGATTAATTGTTATCTATGATACAAAAGAGAGTTTTCCCTTTGGTAGTCAACTGTGAACCATCTGTATTACACTAACCTTGTAACTGTTTTCTAAAAACAATTGTGGACCTTTAAATCAGAAGCTTTATTACAATATTGGTGTCTTATCTAAAACTTTATATTTGATAGTGTTGTTCTCATATTTGATGCTATGCAGGATAATGTGGTTGAGATGAGGGACAAGTATTTGTTAATAGGGGTCTTTCTCAAAAGAAATGTGCCCCCCCACCCCAATATTTAAACCAAAGTAGTAATCTCTTGTGGGGTAGGGGAAAAATAAGGCTATTTGTACAAACTGCTATATGTGCTCACTTGTACAACGAATATAATAATATATCTTTTTCCTTTAGAAAACTTTGGATAAGACTATGTTACTTTAGGAGGAACTTGCCAAAATGGAATGGTGTTAAATAAATCAAAGCCTACACTGGGGAAATGGTCCAAACAGAAGTCTTGCAGTGCTGTGGAAGAGGGTCTCTGTCAGTGGAATTAGTGTTTCATTTGTCACTCATTAACCTGATGGGGCTACTTAACGCTTTGGTGACTTGGATGTGCTATAGAGCTTCCCTTTGGCCAGTCCGTTGGCTTTCCATGGATTGCCAGTTACATAGTTAGCAAGGGTTACTGCAGTCCAAGCGCAGCTTTAACATGGACGACACCAGCTTCCAGCTATTGATGTGGAAAGTGAAAGTGATGCCCGTATTTGCTCAGGAACTTCCTGTTCTTGTCATGCAGCTGTGCACTATTAAGGGAGCTAAGTGGAACCCTCAGTGCCCACGATTAATTTGGTAACTTCACATGACATCTTAACACAAGACAAAACATACTGAAACATTTCAAGGTTTCTTTAGACAAATTATATTTTTCTATAAGCTTTACAACAGTGAAATGATTTTATTTAATTTTGCACAAAGCTGTTTTCTAGATTTTGGAAGTGGATAGTTTTGATCAGAAGACATCTTTAAAGATAATATGTCAATCCTATATCAATATATGTGTGTATATACATACTGAATGTGTATAAATATATATATATATACATATATATATATATTGTACATTATATGTAATTTATTTTAGGTTGCAATGTCTTTTTTTCCCCAAAGCTCAGTAAAAAGAAAAAAAATGCAAAACAGCTTGTTTGCGTGGTGAAATTTAACATTAAAGATGTATATTATTTTGGATAAATTATCTAATTGTCAAGCTCAAGGAACCAAGAATGATGGGAATTACTCCAGATCTGTTTCTTTATTGCAGCTCACCTATAGACAGGAATTTGCTAGATTAAAGCATCAATCTGCAAAACTATTAGTTATACCCTGTGAAAGATTAGGGAGAGTCCTCTCTTACTCTATTCCTATAGGCCAGGGGTGTCAAACTTCCGGCCCCTGGGCCGCTTGCATCATGCAGAGACTGCATCTACCCCAACTCCTGCAATGCAAAAAAAGTTGTGATACGTCACGACATGTCACGTGATGCGGCGAGTTTTACACCCATGCTATGGACCAAAGATTCCACACAGAGCTGCCTCTGCTCTTTGGAAAAGACCCCCTCCCTCCTGCAAGTCTGTACTATAGGGGTCCCCAACCCCTGGGCTGCGGCATATTCCAAACCGGCCCATGCGAGCTGCAGTCCAGCTCGTATTGGTGCATAGCCTGACTTGCGCAAGCGGCAGGCTGGTGCATGCAGATATGAATGCAAGTTGAACTGTGTGTGCCTATGCTTGCGTGCCAGCCCACCACTCATGCAAGTCAAGCTGCACATGCATATTTGCATGCAGGCTGATTTACCACTCATGCAAGTCAAGCTACACGTGCATATTTGCATGCAGGCTGATTTACCACTCATGCAAATCACATGTGCATTGGCTTGATGCTCACCGCAAAGGTTGGGAACCGCTCCTATACTACATTCCACCACACCATCTTTGCAAATCAGTACTGAGTTCTGCACCCAGGGAGATACTGTAAGAGTAAGACAAAGTGGTGAATAGATTCAGTTTAAGATCAGCTTCTGAAACTTCAGAGCTAAATCTGTCCCACCCAAAAAATATTAGCCGACCCACCAGTGCCAAGCCAAAAGCAAGAAAAATACATGGAGAGACTATTTGTTATAATAATGAATGCCAAAAGCCCTGGGGGATAAACCAATCTCTATTTAATGTGCTCTCAATGGTTTGGTGATTAATAACAGCCCCCAGCGAAATAAAAAAAAATCAGATCTGTTCAACTATAGGTTCTTTGTTAGGAATACATGAATTTATTTTGTTAATATATTCTGTCTTACATTATTGGTATCTGTCCCACATGTGAATATATATGCAGTATTATTTCTACTTGTTTACGGACACCCAAAATGTTTCCATTTTTCTGCATTATTGACTATTGAACTTAAATGAGGGAAACATTCCTAAGACAGATTCCCTGCAGAAATGGATTTACTATTTAGCTAGATGTTTTATTTATTTAGTATATAAACTGTATCGGACCAAATCAACAGGCTCTAAGTCAGGGGTGTCAAATTCACAACGTGTCGTGACATATCACAACTTTTTTTCCATTGGCGGGGTGGGCACAGTTTCAGCATGACGCATCCGGCCCGTGGGCCGGCAGTTGACACCCCTGCTCTCGGTGGATCACAGTAATATCCAAACTGCACTAATAAAAGCAATTATTAGTAGAGTTAATAAAAATACAGGTAGTCTTTGACTTATGACTACATTTGAGCCCCAATTTTCTGTTGTTAAGTGTTTGTTCAGTAGGGTTTGCCCTATTTTACGACCTTTCTTGTCAGAGTTCTTAAGTGAGTCACTGCAGTTGATAAGTTAGTAACACGGTTGTTAAATGAATCTGGCTTCCCCATTGATTTTGCTTGTCAAAAAGTTGCAGAAGGTAATCATATGATCCCAGGACACAGCAATGGTCATAAGTATGAACCAGTTGCCAAGTATCTGGATTTTGAGAACAGGATCATGGGTTTCCTGGCTCAAGCAAAGGAGATTGCTGGATTTCACTTGAAGCAGGCAGAATTAACTCCACGGATGAATCATACAAAATTACTTTATTCCAGGCATCCTCAAGTCAATAAGTTACAGTTACTGCAGAAATTCCTCTGGAATGCAGATTGTAATTGGGACCCATTGCGTAGGTAAAAGGATAATAGATTTCTCCATTCTACGGAACTCTCAACCCTCATGGCTAGGATTCATGGAGAGATAATAGACTGGCACGTAAACAGGATATCCCGTAATAAAAACACAAGACCCTCCCAGTGGCCAGTTAGAACACAGATCTGACCAAACAACTAAAACTACATTTCCCAGAAGGCCATCCCTTAAGGGGACAGCATTTTAACTCTTAAAATGCTACTTGCTCTAGACACAGTTCTTAACCCTTAAAATACTACTTGCTCTAACAGCACACTCCCCGCCTGGAATTATAAATTTCCACTATTAATTAACTATAACTAAGATAAACAAAGGCAAACATCAAACAATGCAATTATGAGATGGACACAAATATGCATAGTTCGAAGTTCAATCTTCAAGTTCTGTCTTCCTCAGCAGCAGTACCAGGTCGGTGATCGGTCTGGTGTAAAGCCTTTTAACAAAAGTCTTTGAGTCACGATCTGACTCTTGTGGTTTCGTGATCTGGACTTCAGTTTGGCGAACTAGTCCATCAGAGCTGGGTAGAACTTGATGCACAAGTCCCATGGGCCAAGAGTTCCGATGTGCGTCCTTGTCTCTCAGCAAGACAAGCTCTCCTTCTTCTAGGTTAGGCTCTTTGGTCTTCCATTTGTGGTGATCCTGTAGGGTAGACAAGTATTCTTGCTTCCAGCGCTTCCAGAAGGTGTTGGCAAACAGTTGAACTTGTCTCCATTGTTGTTTGTACATATCTTTGGGAACAAAGTTCCCTAATGGTGCTGGCCAGTCTTCTGGGTTAGCAAGGCGGCCGGTGTGAGAATAGTTGGATTTTCAGGATTCGAGGAAACTGGAACCAAAGGTCGAGTGTTGATGATAGCTGCCACTTCTGCCATGAGGGTAGTGAGGACTTCATGTGTCAGAGGGGGTATCTTTGTTAATGTGGAGTCCAGGATTTTGCAGGTAATGCCAATCATGCGTGCCCACGCTCCTCCCATGTTGGATGCATGGAGAGGATTGAATGTCCATACATAGTTTTGGGCCTATAGCTATTTGTCAATTATTGGATCATGGTGAATACCTTCATTGATCTGTAGTTCTTTGCAGGGGACCCATCGCATAGGTAAAAGGATAATAGATTTCTCCATTCTACGGAGCTCCCAACCCTTGTGGCTAGGATTCATGGAGAGATAATAGACTGGCACATAAACAGAATATCCCGTAATAAAAGCACAAGTCCCTCCCAGTGACCAGTTAGAACACAGATCTGACCAAACAACTAAAACTACATTTCCCAGAAGGCCATCCCTTAAGGGGACAGCATTTTAACCCTTAAAATACTACTTGCTCTAACAGTACAATGGGGATGTTCCAAAGGTTGTAAGTGTGAAAAATTGTCATAAGTCACTATTGTAACTTTGAACAGTCACTAAATGAACTGTTGTAAATCAAGGACTACCTGTATTACACAGTTTAAAAAAAATTACCCCTCCATAACAGATCATAGAAAAGAAAGGGAAAAAAGGATTTTGACTGCCAAGGTTATCTCTGCATACAGCACAAGTTACGTAAATGATGCAGAGAGCAGAGTAATCTTTCAAAAATGTGCCGCTACTACACCAGAGCACAACATATTTGTTAGAAATTAGTCTTAAAGTACAGGTAGTCCTCAACCTATGACCACAATGGAGCCCAGAAATTCTGTTGTTACGTGTGATAGTTGTTAAGTGAGTTTTGCCCCGTTTTATTACCTTGCCACAGTTGTTAAATGAATTGCTTCAGTTTTTAAGTTAGTAACATGGTTGTTAAGTGAATCTGTCTTCCCCATTGACTTTGCTTGTCAGAAGATCGCAAAAGGGGATCATATGACCCCAGGACAGAACAACCGTCATAAATATGAGTCAGTTGCCAAGCATCTAAATTTTGATCACTTGACCATGGGGATGCCGCTACAGTTTTAGGTGTGAAAAACGGTCATGTCTCACTTTTTTCAGTGCTGTTGTAACTTCAAATGGTCACTACATGAACTGTTGCAAGTTGAGGACTATCTGTAGTTTGGAGCAAGCAGTTAAGGTGCAGGCCATGAAAGCCACCTGGGTGTGACCATGGACCAATCAGCCCATATCAACCCAACTCCTCTCAAAGTGCTGTTGCTGTGGAGAAATAGGAAATAGGAAGAAGGAGGAATACAAGGTATATTGGCCACCTTGAGTTACTTATAAAAATAAAGACGGCATTAATAAATAAATGTGGAATGACCATGATTGCACAAGCTTCTGAGCCATGGTTTTTTCATGGCTTATTGAATTAACCCAACTTCCTATGTTTGTGCTGTGCACAGAATTATAAACTATTCATACTGGTTGAATGGTCTGAATTTGCACAAAGCCCTGATCCACAAATTAACTAACTACGGTCCAGCCTAGCAATATGTACAACCTGAGAATCTCAAAGGAATTATTCATGCTATTAAGCAGAGACACACATTTGGCCGCAATTTTGAATAATATGACTTTTCCTAGTTCTGGCTGAAGAACTTTATGCAGCCATGGTGGCACATTGGTTAGAATGCAGTATTGCAGGCTAATTCAGCTCGTTGCCAGGAGTTCGATCCTCACTTGCTCAAGGTGGACTCAGCCTTCCATCCTTCTGAGGTCAGTAAAATGAGGACCCAGATTGTTGGTCGCAATATGCTGACTCTAAGTCTAAGTGCTATTGCTATTGCTATGGACTATTTTAAAGCTGTTTCTGAACACAGTTTCTCCACATGCTTCAAGAGCAGGCATTTACTTTTAGTTAGTTGAGGTTGCCCTCAGTCTCATATCTGTCTCCCACCATGTTTCAGTGGCTAGGAAATGGCGATGCTGATATCAGCACAACTCTTGGAGAAGCATTACTAAAAGAATACGCGTTCTAAAATAGATCTCAAAGCCTTTTGACAAAGACTCTTTGTAATAGTGGGTGTGAAGCTGCTGCAAAAGAATGTTTGCCTCCAAGTAGAATAAATGTCTTCAAACTTCCATTATTAAAGCTAGAAATGTTGAAAAGCCTCTAAATAATAAACCAGCTTCTACGTGTGGTAAATGTACCTCCAGGTGCTTGTCAACCTGACATTTTGGTTTATTGGTTGAATTGTTATAATAAATATTTTAAGCACTGCTCTAAAGGGGTGGTGGTGATATTAAGGTTTCCTTTTTCGTTTTCAAAATCTCTAGACAGAAGAGCTGTTTCAGGATGGTTAATAAAATGGTGCTTATGCTTCAGCTAAAATACAAACATTGTATTTTAATTTAACTTCTATTCTCCTGGGCTATATCTGCCAGACGTGGTTCACACGCTCACAATTCAGTTGTCATCAATCATTATTGTAAACTGCAGTTTTGAGATTTTACTGCATTGTTTGAAGCCAATACAACTGCCCTCTGGGGTTTGCACAGACCAGGCTCTAGGCTAGGATAAGCCTGGGGTGCAACATCCACTTTGCCTTACTTAAAAAGCTCCTATTTCAGGATTGTAAAGCGCGATCTAAAAAACAGTTAAAAGAAAATGGAGGAGAAATCTGGAGGCTTAGTGTGATATAGATGCAGTCCCACAGGGTCAGCTCCTGAATTTTAAATGCTTAATTTAAAAAAAAAATCTTGGGAGATGTCAGAGTAGGTACTATGTAATCTGGAATCCAAATCTAAATTCAAGTATGAGGAAGACTGTAGTTTTTCAGAGGAACTGTTCTGCTTGATTTCAAAGCTATTTCAGCTTTGCCACTGATCCATGCTTGAAGATCAATGGAAGTCTTGGGCCATATGGATGAGGTGCAGCTCATAGGAAGTAATAAATGCTGCACTATTTTTCCCCCCATTCAAGTTGCAGGATGCCATGAATTAATATGACCACCTGACCTTGTTTGAAGGAGCTCTTAAAACCTGGCTGTTTCCCAAGGTATAGATACTAACAGAACAGAATCACAGAGTCAGAAGGGACCTTAGAGATCTTCTAGTCCAATTCCCTGCTCAAGCGGGAAACCTTAGACCATTCTGGACAAATGCTTGTCCAATCTCTTCTTAAAAACCTCCAGTGATGGAGCACCCACAACTTCTGAAGGTAAGCCATTCCATTGATTGTTCTCATTGATAGGAAATTCCTTCTTAATTCCAGGTTGCTTCTCTCCTTGATTATTTTCCATCCATTGCTTCTTGTCTTGCCTTCTGGGGCTTTGGAAAATAAGTTGACACCCCCCCCCCACACACACACCTCTTTGTGGCGGCCCCTCAAATACTGGAGGACTGCTATCATGTTCCCCATAGTCCTTCTTTTCTCTAGACTGGCCATTTACTTGCATGTCAGCAAACTAACAGAGAGCTGTCCAGGTTTCCAAGAAACTGAGACCAGGGCTATGCATACTAACTGGAGGGGAAAACCAGTTTAATTCCAGAGGGTTTCCCCCTTGAGAAAACTTTAGAGGCAGAATTAAGAATCCAGGCTGAAAAACAGCAAGGAAAGTAAATGAGCTGGAAAGGATCAAGGTTTGGGTGCCCTCTCCTACATGACAAGGCATGTGTGACACTTAATTTGCACAGGGCTGGGCAACTACATGGGGTCCTCGGCTTACGACCATAATTGAGCCCAAAATCTCCACTGGCAAGCAAGACAGTTGTCAAGTGAGTTTTGCCCCATTTTACGGAGCTTGCTTGCCACAATTGTTAGGTGAATCTCTGCAGCCGTTCAGTTAGTAACTCGGTTGCCAAGGGAATCTTGCTTCCCCATTGACTTTGCTGGTCAGAAGTTTGCAAAAGGGGATCACGTGTCCCTAGCACGCTGCAACCATCATAAAGATGAGCCAGTTGACAAGGATCTGAATTCTGATCATGCTGCAACAGTCATAAGCACGAAATAGGTCATTACTTTTTTCATTGCCATTGTAACTTTGAACAGTCACTAAATAAATGGTCGTAAATCTAGGACTACCTGTTTGGTTTTTTTTTTTAAGGAAAATGCCCTCTAGGAGAGCCAGACACCCCCCTGAACTTCATTCTGGAAACCAAAGACACCCAGCTAAAGGGAACAGCGAGACACTTTCCAGAGCTAAACTCAGTTTAAATTCAGTTTAAACTCCCACACAATCAAGCTTCTCCTACCCCAATCTCTCTTTGCTCTCCTCTGGAGTCAGATGGTCAAAGGTCTTGGTCTCATCAGACCCCAGGAAGGCATTGTGGTCATAACTGAAGTTCTAGGCATCATTGTGGACGTTGTCGCTGAGGATCCTGGTGGACATGGTCCTTCTTCTCAGTGGGTTTGCTCTGAGTGCAGAGAGCCCACAGAGCGGGGCACCCGACAACTTGCTGAACACCCAACACCACGGTGAGGCTGGTCCACGGCAACAAGGCCAATCTAAAAAATCCTTTTTAGATTGTGGAATTAATTAATTTGCTGCCCATCTTGTGTCCGACGACTCTCGGCAGCTTACAATATAAAAATTATATTGTGTAAATATGTAATGTAGATGTAAATACATATTATATGCCACCCAGAATAGCAATCAAGTTGGGTGGCCTTACGCATATTGAAAAATTGAATGTGTCCAGAAAAGGTAACTATAGTGGTGAGAGCTAAAGAATGCATTAACATAGAAGAGTTGATTGAAAAAAACAAACCAACCCTGGGAGGTGAAATCAGCAAAACAGAAAATTAAGGGAAGGTTTACCAATAGCCTTCCTGTATCTGATAAACAGACGATGGTGCAGATTTTTTTCTGTTGGTCAAAAGCATGAGTAGAACCATTTGGTGACAGATTAGAGGAAAATGTGTTTCAGCTAAAATCTAGAGGGAAGATTTAATAGTGAGACTTCTACAGCAACAAAGCAGGCTGCCTACCTCCAGTCATGACAGAGAGCTACAAACAGAGGCTGCAGGGCCACCTGGCAATTAAGCAGGCCATTATATTGCACATTCTGCAAAAAAGAGGTGGCTCTCCAAGAATTCTTCCAATTCTGTGAACCTAAATTCTGAAATCACCCCACTCCCATTTCCCATCAAAAACGTAACATGTAATTTATGAAGGCCAATGGTCAGTGGCCAATCATTGCACCTTAAGAGTTGTTCAGATGGCTGTGTGAATATCTGAAACCCCAGTGAAATCAGGGTGGATAAGGACCCTATATGGCTTGTTTAAAAAAAGCTAAAGTTTATTGTCAAGAAAACCGGCAAGATCATCTTAAATTATACAGAGAAAAAATACAATGTAAGTCTTGATTCCGATACTGAATGCTTTGAAAGCTTATAAAAATACTTCACTTACATAAAAAATCATGTTTTGTCTAAATGAGAATTTATAAAGATCCCAAAATCAGTCTCTTGCACTCTAGATCCATCTCTTTGAAATAGTTAAAAACAACAGAGAACGGTTTCATCCTTGTAATGAACCAATTCCATTATTGCCAATTTTCCTCATCTGCTCAGAATTTACACAACAGATTTCAGTGCCAACCCTTACAAAACAGGATTAAGCACGTTTGGATGGGGCAATTAGACAAACATTTGAACAAGCAGCCATTGTTGTTATGTTGATAATCCATTCTATGTAATGGATTACTCACACTTTATAGACTGAAATAGACAATCATAAAAGAAAATGAGCTTTATTTTAAACATGAGCTCCCCAATGGAAATTTTATTAAACTATCCCGGGGGTAGGCAATCTTGGCTTTTTTTATGACTCGTGGACTTCAACTCCCAGAATTCCTGAGCCAGCATGGCTCAGGAATTCTGGGAGTTGAAGTTCATGAGTCATAAAAGTACCAAGATTGTCTACCCCTGAACTATCCTATGAAAGCAACAAGAGGAACTTTTCATATGTCTCTCTTTCCTGTAGTGACACCTACTGGCAAGTCACTCAAATAACAAGTTCATCTGTTCTATATTGGAGGAGTGCACAATCTCCTTTGGGTACAATTCCCCCAAGAAAAGCCCTGTAAAAATTGACCCCCGATTGTACTATAATTGCAATGTGATCAATAGTGAGATATCATATTACCAATTAATCCCCTCTGCCTATAAAGCATTCACCAATCTGGGAGTAAATCTAACTAAATTCAGTGTTCCAAAGTTTTGTTAAATTAACTGTCACAATCCAAATAATATTACAAATTAAGAAGTTTGCTTTTACATCATTTATTCAGTTTATGTAATTGGAAGGGAATCATATCGCTTATACACTGGTCTCTTCACACATTCGGGCAGGAATATTGTAATGTCGGTCATCTTCTGTTATAAGGGTTACCATGGGCCAGGTTTCTTCAGGATCATTGGGATAAAGAGTGATGAATTCTTCTGTTTTGTACTTATACAATCGGTAAACCTGGATGGTATGCTGCAAAGCATAGGCAAGGAGAAACATTTCAACCTAAGAGATGGGAGGGAGAACGAAATCTGATGTTATAAAGAGACAAGCATTAAGGCAGTTTTGATTTCATTGAATAAAGGTAATAGGTTTTCTCCCTATGCTTTCAGACTTCTGATCTACTTAGGAAACTATATACACACAGTGTCAAGCATGCAAGGCTCCACCTTGACCTACTACATGTGCATATATAGTTAAGTTTCTGAATGACTGCAAGAAGAAACCATCTCTGTATATATGTGCCTGAAGCGTCAGTTCTTTTAAATTTAAGCAAACCTAAATAACTTGGCGTCTTCCGGCTATTTTGACTTCAACTCCCATCAGTCCAAGCAGTATGCCAAAGGAAAAAAGATTGAGAAGACATCTGATGGCCATCAAGTTACATACCTTAAACTCTAAAGACTCTATGAACTTCTGAAAGCCAACTCCTTTCAGTTAACAGTCTGATCGGAGACCTTCCTACGGTGTCTTCTCACCCAGATCTTTGTTCTTCTATAGCTGCAGCTCTGCTTCTTCTTTATAGCTCTTTATGTTGCACTCCACTGATGCTTTTTGCTAACCTCAAGCTTTGTCCGGCTTTCAACTCTGTGTGTTGTTTAACTTTTTGTTTTCTCTGGCCAAAGCCCTCAATCACTTTTTAACAACTGGCAGACTGCAAGCTCACTGGCCTATTTGTAACTGCCAAGGAATATAATTAGAACACTTTCTCATGGACTGATCTTTTAAAATTCCACCTAGTTCTAAACTGTCGAGAATGCAACAACTTGGCTCCCATGCTCATCTATTACCTCACACACAATGCATCATGTAGAAGTAAACGCTGCAACATTTTGCGATGTGCAGAACCCAAATAACTTTGTAGTATATAAAACTATTATTAGCAAACCATACAACGCTTAAGACAACCTATTCCCACACTTTTAAAAAACAAAACCTAATAAGCAGTGTTCTGATATCTTATTCAAATAGGCATGAACACACCAGCTGCTTTTCAAACACTGAATAATGACCGTGAGGTACTTTTATTCAAAACCAAGCAGATTGACTACGGAGAAAGAAAGGAAAGTTAAACGTACTGAGCGTGCCTGTCCTTTTCGTGTTTGTTTTTATTTCCAGATGAGTTAACTCCGCTTTATCATAAAACTACATTGACATAATCTGGTAAACCTGAAAGGACTATTCTGCTTTATAGCCTGAGGAACTGCACAGGATGGGGTGGAAGTGGGGTCTCTTCTGAACCTTGCACTAACCATCTGTAGACTTTGCTGTCTTTTAGCATTGAGATGGCTTTTCACCCATTCTCCCAAGGTCTTTCTCATGTTCCTTTCCAGCTGTTGACTGTACTGGATTAATTTTTTAACATTACATTAGGTATCGAATATTCAATTAATAAATGCAAGAATTGTGCTTACCTGTTCAAGGCCTCCCGTGTGACCAAGTTGATTCAAGTGGTTTTCCATTAATTGGGAAGGATTGCTAGATGTGTCTCGAGCAAACAGAAGCCAAGAGAACACAGGGACCTCTTTGCCGTTTTCGCTGTCTTCATACAATTGAATGGCAGTGCTCAGCATAAGAAACTTTACTGCTTCATAGAGCTTGTATTCTTCTTCTTCACTTTTGAAAAGCTCATCACAGGCTGCTTGCCTCTCTACAAAGGTTTTTATGTCACTCATATTTTTCCACTACAACAGGAAATAAACAGTGACTAGATTAACTGGGATGAAAAGATGTCCCTGGTGAAACAAACTGAAACCCTCTAGCACAAGGGTCCCCAACCCCAGGTTGGTGGACCAGTACCGGTCCGTGGCATGCCAGCAACCGGTCTGCACAAACAAGCAAAGCCCCATACGCGAGATGCAGGCAGCACACAAAACCACACCCCCTCCGGTCCACGGAAAAACCTCTCTCCATGGAACCGGTCCCTGGTGCCCAAAAGGTTGGGGACCTCTGCTCTAGCACAATTGATATTCCAACCTTGTTTTGAAGCTCATCAGCTATCAATTGGTACCCTTGAATATTCTCTGACCATGCTGCAGATGACTTGATTTTCAACTCATTAAGCTACCGGTATTTAAAATGTTCAAACAGAGGAGAAAAGGGGGGGGGGGAATCTTCTAATTGGAATGTATCATTCTCCAATTATTGTGAATTGTCACGATCAACTATAATTACTTTATGAAATATAGCTGTTATTAAAAAAAGGCAAGTGCCTAATATATTAATAAAAAAACTCCATATTGTTAATGACAACTTAACCTGTATCACGATGAAGTGCAGAGGTATGTCTTGCAAAAATTATTTAACATTTAAATTGTCTGTGTAACACACAATGAGATTGATTTCTAAGCAGTTTTTATGCAGATCTATTTTTATTTTATACACCATTATTTACTTTTTTCAAAATGCTTTTCGAGATACTTTCAAAATAAAAATTCAATTAATGCACATCAATAAATGTGGCGCAAAACAATCCAGTCTTGCCATTAATTTATTTAATGGATCTACATCTCCACCTTTTCAATGCATACCTGTGCAATAGTGTTAAAACAAGCAACAGAATCTTATCCTAATAATAAAATACATGCAAGAAATGTTCATCAAAGCTGATCTACCTCTATAAATATCAAAAAAAGGAGTTTTAGATTAGCATTCTGAATTACATTTCACTTCAAAGGATATTCTTCTTTTCCAATATATTCTATCCTTTGTCAGCAATCCCCCAACTACATTTAACCCAGGACACACTGATTAGGTTCTGTACAAAACAATAACAATTGTGGATTTGTAATTACAGGTGCAATATTTAATGAATGGGAGATCATTTCAACCTTTCATTATACATTGTCAGTGACCTTTGGTGACCGTTCTTAAACAAAATGAATATAAAGTAGATTTCATTATGAAAAACCTGCCCTAGGATTCATCAATCTGTTCAACCTGTGGCATGAGTTCAGGTGTTTTTCAAGACACACATATTTCTGCTCAGCAATATAAGGGTGGCTGATGAGTAATCACGATAAATAAGGAATAATCACCAGTACTTTTTGCATTTCATTTCTCTCCGACAAACCTGCCACTAATAATGTATTTTCTGTAGATTTATTATTCCAGAAAAAGAGCAAGTCTACCAAGATGAAATGCAATAATGAACTTGTTTGTCTTTAAGATGCTACAAAATTCTGCTTTTACTGCTAACTCAACTTACTTCTGGAAAAGGATTTAAACCACCATGTAGCAAATGAAGGACTATGCAATTATGTTCAATGCATAATATAATTAACTACAATCCAGTTAATTAACTATGGAACTAGTTAATTCCAACATGCTTTATTTTGAGACTCTAGAAAGAGTTCAGAGAAGAGCAGCAAAAATGATTAAGGGACTGGAGGCTAAATTATGTAAAGAACGGTTGCTGGAATTGGGTATGTCTAGTTTAATGAAGAGAAGGACGAGGGGTGACATGATAGCAGTGTTCCAATATCTCAGGGGCTGCCACAAAGAAGAGGGAGTCAAGCTATTCTCCAAAGCACCTGAAGGCAGACAAGAAGCAACAGATGGAAACTAATCAAGGAGAGAAGCAACGTAGAACTAAGGAGAAATTTCCTGACAGTTAGAACAATTAATCAGTGGAACGGCTTTCTTCCAGAGGTTGTGGGTATTGCAACACTGGAGATTTTTAAGATGAGATTTGACAGCCATGTCTGAAATGACATAGTTTCCTGCCTGAGCAGGGGGTTGGACTAGATGACCTCCAAGGTCCCTTCTAACTTTATTATTTTTTTTGTTTTTATATGTTTAGAAACCAGGTTGCCTAGATAAGACTGCTAAGCTGCAACTATTTCATTTTCATACATTATTACTTGTACCTTTCTTTTTAGTAACATCAAACAATCTTTAATTTCATCCATTAGGCTTTCCACTTTACTTGTCCATGTGTGCCTGAGTCGCCATTGAGTGATCCATTCATATCTGACCATCAGCTTCTCCGGTAACTGAAAGGTTCAGATATTAAGTGTTAACATTTATTAGAAAGTTGAAAAAAAATGATTATTTAAGTATTACATTTTTAATTAAGCTTCTTATCCCCAGAAACCTAAAGCTATTTAATAAGCCATTTAAAGGTGTGTGTTTTTAAAATGCTTCAGTATTCCAATAAACACCTATGGCTGATGAATAAAACTCCAAAGCAGAAATGATCTTAAGTCTGCCTATGAAATAAAGTGGTTGAATATGAGGCCTACCGATATGAGGTCTTCTTTCTGAAGCCACTGAGGAAGGTGACCAGCTTGGCTGAGAGCTTGAAATAAGGTCGCCCGGAGAGCACAGTAATTATCTCCTCGCACTCTTCTTATTGAAATAAATTTATGTGAAACAGCTTCATAGCCCTGTATTAAAAATCATAATCTGATAGAGACGGTCCTAGCTCAACAGGATAATGGAGTTGTCATGTTACCTAGAGTTCTAAACCAATCATCAACATTTGCCCGAAGTTAATAATCACAACTGCTAACTTGTTGCTGAATACATGCACTATATCATCCACAGTATTCCCAAATGTCATGTTTGGACACCCTCCCAAAATAAAATAAATATTTAGAACTGTCTGAAATCTTGTGAGATTTGGTAATCTGCAAAATCTGATTGAACTATAGATTATTTGCATCATCATCACCATACAAATTCAACATCCTGAAAAAGACTGCAGCTAATGTGACAGCTCCCTTTATACACTCATAAACAATAATCTAATTCATAATTTAGACTACTGGGAATGAGGCTGGAGAGCGCCTTAGAATCACATCTTCCCCTCCCACTCCCAATTTTTCTTTTTTTTTTTGCACGTGGAAAGAAGATAATGACACTTTTCACTTAACCACACAACTTCAAAGAACCTGAGCTGCACTCTAAGCTCCTTTAAACAAGCCAAGATAAAGCAGCAATTGGATGTTCAAATTGGTAACAGCATAAACATCCTGGGAGGAGAAATCTAGTTATGACAAAAACTTTGGGAAGGGATGGTGAGTGAGCCATGCTAAGGAAGAAGATGAGGCTGTAAATAAGGACTTTTGATCAGAGATGTTTGCCTGATGCAGCAAGACTCTTTTTCTATTCCTCTATCTTTTCTTATCCATCTTTATTATTTTTATAAATAATTCAAGGCAATGAAAATACCCAATACTCTTTCCTATTTTCTCTGCAACAACCCCCATGAAGTGAGTTGGGCTAAAAAAGAGTAACTGGCCCGAAGTCACCCAACCGGTTCTCATGCCTAAATGGGACTAGAACTCACAATCTCCCAGTTTCTAGCCTAGATCTAACTGGCTCTCATACTTATTTTACTTGCACAATTGCTCTTCATCAGTGTTTTACTAAATTCTTGGAACTGAAGTCTGCAGGTCTTAAAGTTGCTAAATTTGATAAACATTGCACTACATTCTTCCTATCCACCTCAAGCAGAATTACAATGGGTAAAAAATCCCCACCCACTTACAAAATTGGAAACTCCAGAGTTATCTTTTTACATATTAAAAACAAGATTTGACTCTCAGTTGTTATGTGAATCAAAACTGATAACATTCTTTATGATGCACAATAAGATTAGTCATTTTCTCTTTTTCAAATCTGTAAGATTCTTAAGACACCAAGATCACGCCTATTAAAGCCCTTCATGGAATATGGCTGGATTATTTGCAGGGCCACTCATCTGTAGTTGTGTCTGCCTATCCTGCAAGATCTGAGAGAGTGGCTGTGCTTCAAATTACCTTTTTAAAACTATGTCATCTATGTCAGTGTAGCTGGAATAGCATCCCTGCCCTAAGATTTGGGTGGATGTGTAGCTGTTGGCTTCTGCAAGGCTTTAAAAACTCTTTTTTCCCCCCAAGCACTGGGACAAGATTTTGGATAAGTCTGTTAAAGGGGAGTTAAAGCGCATTATGGACTTGGTTATTTTAATAGTTGGTTAATGCTAGATAGATTTTGATTATTATATTTGTAACCCTGTGTTCAGCTCTGGGAAGTGGGGGAGGGGGAGGGAGGAGTTTTGGGGTGGGCATGGGGGTTTATACTGTAATCTTCATAAAACTTTTAACAATAAAAAAAAGATTTTGGATAAGTCCATCTGAAAAAAATGTTTTTGATTTTTGTACCTTCAAGTCAGTTTTTAACTCCTGGCGACTGCCTAGCAAGTCCCTGCAGCTTTTTGGGTAAGATTTCAGAAGTGGTTTGCCATTGCCTGCTTCTTAGGGCTGAGACAGAGTGACTGGCCCAAGATCACCCAGCTGACTTTCTGCCTAAGGTACGAGGACTAGAGCTCATAGACTCTGAATTTCTAGCTTGATACCTTAACCACTATATCAAACTGCCTCTTCTGAAAAATGGTTTAGCCTCAATTTATGTTGTTTTTATGTACTGCTTTCATGGTATCTATATTCATGGTTTATCTTTTTGTGTGTGTTTTAATCCTCAAGGTGGCCAGAATTGCAATTTTAAAACTGGGTGGTCATATAAAATAAATAATAAATGCCTTATCTGATCATCTGATCAATTTCTCCTTCAGTCCGAACAAAAGGAATCCAATTATGAGCATAATTTTGCAAACATAAATTGCACCGAAACATCACACTGAGAAGAGCTGGGTGCACCTTGAGCGATTTGTATGCAATAATCGTTCCTACACTGCATCTTTCTACAAAATAACCATATAAATTAGATTAAATCTAAATTAAAGGCCATTATCTTTTACAATTTCCCAAAATAAACTTTATTTTCAATTCTGCAATTACCAAAAATACAAAGAACAATTTACCCATGATAAACAATTTATACTCTGACTTTTGTGTAAATATTAATCATTGAGGTTTCACTAGAATATGTCTATATTTATTACTATATTTTCAAGAAAAGAACAATTCGGATTTAGATCCTGAAAAGAGAAATTCCCTACACAGAGAAACAGGAGAACAGACCTTCCGAATACATTCAGCGTGGGATGTGTTTCCTCGCCACTCTTCTTGGCAATAATCCATGATATCTACTTCAGGTTCAATACTTAGCTTATTTTCTAGAAAATCTAAATTTAATTAAGACAAGAAAATTACATTTAAGTTAAACATCAGAAAACTCCACTCTACATTTCTTTAAAAAGTATCTCCACATGCAGATGGAAATGGCCAGGATTTTCCATCAGTTGCAGATTCCCTGTATCTGGAATGTTTGATCCTCCTTGGAATAAAATACATACACTTTTCATTTGTCAAATGTAATGTCTTCTAAGTGTTCCCATTTATTTGCTAGTATAAGGGTGGGTCTTTCACGCAGATGCAATTAATATGAAAACAAATATGATACTATGTGCACCAAAACCATGTCATGATAAAAATCCAGGGTCTGGTAATTTATCATTTAAAATATTGCAATACTTTATGTATGTGTATGTATACATAATTTTGCAGCAAGAGTACTAATTAGAACTGGGTGCTACGAATGACAGTTGTACAAAGCTTTGAAAAATGTGCTTTCCAGTATTGAAGATTTGCATGAAAAACCTCTTTGAATTTATTATATAAATTACATAAAATGTTGGAATTGATTGTTGTTTTCTTCTAAACATTTTTTTTACTTGTTTGGCACATGACCTTTGAACATTCTTAAGTACAATAACTTTGTTGTTAAGTCTGGTTTCTTTAAGAAGAAACTGGACAGCCACTTGTCTGAAATAGTATAGGATCTCCTGGTTGAGCAGTGGGTTGGACTAGAAGACCTCCAAGGTCCCTTCCAACTCTATTCTGTAACTAACTTTCTCTGACATTGACAAATTCTATCTTTTAGATTAAGAACCGGTTTATTGGGCCTGATTTTCAGTATACCTTGTATATTTGCATAGAAAAGTAATTACTATGGCTGCTGCTTTTATTATTTATTCCATTGTGGAATTCAATTTCTTTGGTCTTTATTATGTAATTTTAGTCTTTGCTCCAAATTTTTATCTTTTAAGCTGCCCTGGGGGAAAAATGATTTTGAAGGGCAGCATACTGTACCAATTTTTTTTTAAGTCAACAAGTGCTAGGTGTTGATTTATGCATCATCCAGCATAGGCCTTACGCCATAAAGAAATACTTTTGAAATGTACCTGAAGAATCTGTCCCAATCTCAAGTAACACTTTCTCTCTCTCTATTTCATCCGCATCACGGTACAGGTCCTCCTCACTG
The DNA here is from genome assembly GCF_001527695.2 of Protobothrops mucrosquamatus. Taxonomy (NCBI): domain Eukaryota; kingdom Metazoa; phylum Chordata; class Lepidosauria; order Squamata; family Viperidae; genus Protobothrops; species Protobothrops mucrosquamatus. The sequence goes on along the minus strand of NW_015386493.1, from coordinate 734,232 downwards.
CAACAACATTGATATACACTTCACGCAACAGGAAAGACTGAATTCACAGAGATATCTTTCTCAGCAAAAGGAGCTAGGCAGCTTTTCTCAGGCAATAGTTGTCAATTAAGGTTGTCCATGCTGCAAACCTGATTTGGAAGAAATGCTTCAGAACTCATGCAGCACCCCTCTTCTGCTCATTAAAGCAACTGAATCATTTTTTCAAGCTTTTGCCCAAACTTGAAAACAAAAGAGATGACTTGGGTGACAATTAAAGCAGGCTTATGTATACTTTGGAGTTCTTCTAGCCCAGAGGTCCCCAACCTTTTGGGCATCAGGGACCGGTTACGTGGAGAAAGTTTTTTTCCGCAGACCGGAGTGTGTGTAGTTTTGGTGCTGCCTGCATCCTGTGGATGGGGCTTTGCTTGTTTGTGCAGCCCAGTAGCTGGCATGCCGCAGCCTGGTACTGGTCCAAAGACCGGGGGTTGGGGACCTCTATTCTAGCCTATTGAAGAATTTTTCCCCATCCCCTTGTTTAAATCCATGTGTAACTGGTATTAGGACAGCACATACTTTGAAATCTATTCAGAAGTGCTTTGGAATGTGCATAAATGCAGCACCTCTCTTATCAATTAAAGTAGCAACCTCATTTTTCAACTGCTTCTGAATTATTTGCAAAGTGCACATAACCATTATGTACATGTGCACTGAAAAGGGGAAGGGGGAACTTCTTAAACACATTACAAGTACTCCAAATTATATATCCTCAAATGTAAATAATTTGAAGACATACCTTTACTCCTCTGGACCATAACAACTCTAACAGATTGTTGCCTCCCAGATTAGAATGCATTTTGCTGGTGATTGCAGAACCTTAAAGGGGAATTAAAATTAGGTTTTATTAAGAAAGCAGCCAGTATTCCACCAGATACATAAATAAATATAATCTAATAATGTTGCCCTAGTAACTTCTTGGCACAATAAAATGCCTTCCATCAAAGGAATGGGGAGGAGAATGATTTTGGACTTAACGTTAGTATAGCCTCAAAATCAGTGCCAGAGTATTAGCACCACCCTGGAAAGAAAAAGGAAAAAAAAGCCCTGGTGTTCCATTCTTAGGGTATTTGATTGTGCCCTATATTGGATGTTCAGTTAATTGAGAGCAACTGACTTCAAATGAGTCCTTTACTCCCAATCAATTAAAATAAGAGTACATAATTTTCTGAATGCAGAATCCAAACTACCCTATTTGTGCATCTGAAAAACTTTAACGAAATATTGCATAAAAGATTTTCCCATTTTTACTTCTGCTGATAGTTCTTTTAAATATATCAGATGAAGAAAGAAAACATTCGTATTACTTTAATTCGAAGAAAGTTACAGGAAGATTAATTTTCCCACAAGTAGATTCATGGGGTATTTTGGATGTTACTCTTGCAACATTGTGTCCTTTTAAATCTGTAACTCTTAAACTGTATGACCCTATTACTCCTTTTCCCTGTCTCAAATTATGTGATTAGCCCACCAAAAAAAACAGACTGTGGTGTTTTACATAAGCATCTCGACAGTGTCAGTCCCAAACTGGATCCTTGACTCACAAACAATAACAAACTGCATCCTTAACCCCGGTTTAATAACCATTGTTTTAAATGAAACTTTCCCAACCTGGTAACTGCTAGAAGACAGAATAACTCCAATAATTTTTAGTTAGCATATCAACTTGATATGTAGCTTAAAAATATCTTGGATCTAGGCAGGTAGGATATAAATGAATGCTAAGAGTAATAATTCAAATATTGTTGTAATGACCCACAACAGTGGAGTGACATTGGTATTTTTCCTAACCTTCCTCTAACCTCTCTAACCCTTGTGCAGGAAAACCAATTTTATTTTTGTTGTGTCAAGGTCAGTGGTGGGATTCAGCCGGTTCACATCAGTTCGGCAGAACCGGTAGCTAATTTTTTTGTTGCCCAGGCCCAGAATGGACTTCCGGAAGCAGCATCCACACAGAGAACCGGTTGTTCACATATTTGAATCCCACCACTGGTCAAGGTGCTGCACAAACTCTTGCACTGCATCTCAAGTTATATGGCAGTCCAACGTGCCTGTATCACAAAAAAAAAAAATCTTCCATAGTTTTCAAATAATATTTTCTAAATTCTGAGAAATATAACTTTGAATCCAACTCTGCTTCACTTCCTCTTCCTCCTCCTCAAAAAAAAGTTAATTTAGCTATTTTCAAAGGGTAAAAAAACAGGGACAATAGCCAACTTGGTGTCAAAGTGTTACCATGTGCGTCAGATAGTAAAATGAACATAGAATTACTTACAGGAGTCTAATGAGCAAATTGCAAGGATGCTCAAGGGTAGGTGCATCATCACCATCAAAATGCATGCTAAGTCATCCCACTGGGCAGTAGAAGACAGCAATCTGTGATTTTTAAAGACTTGAAAAACAAAAGTAGCTTTTAGCTTTCACAGGCTGGTACTCCACTTCTTTGTCTAAAAGTCTAAACCCCTAAGAACCACCTGGGCTCATTTTACCAGCTGTTGACTTCTATCTTCACCAGTCTAGCATCCTCCCATCCACTTTGATCTTCACTGGAAATTTTGAAAGTTGCGGTCCAATATATCTGGACAGCTTTTGATTATTTTGATTAGCTAGTTGTGATGTACACAAATGGCAGGATGCTATGATGGTCATAAATGGGCTCTAGTTGCAAAATGCCTAAACGGCAAATACAAGTCTGCAGAGACACTGTGCCCTGCAGGTCATAAACACAAGGACTGATCATAAAGTTACATTTTCAGTGCATCCTAACTTCAAATGGTTGCTAAACAAGATGGTTGGTAGTGTGTATTTAGAGATGTATGTGTATTTATATCCTTGCATAAACACAAACACACACACAAACACACACACATGGCAGTTTGATGAAGGGAACTTTCAGGTATAATGCTAGATCAACAGTAAGTATAAGAACACTGTAAAGAATAACAAAATGTAGTTTTCTTTTGGCAACAGTTAATTCTTACTGATCTTTAGTAAATTGAATATTACAGAAAACCGACTGTGCAATAAGTCAGACATATCACTATTACAGAAATTTTGGGCACAACTGTTTGTGGAGGCTTCACATTCTCTTACATTTCTTTATCCCTATAATAATGGCTTTGAGAATTTTTGTACCATAGTTCAACATTTTGGATTAAGAAAAAAAACTAGGTGTTCTCACACAAATCTTTACTAGGAGCTGACCACCTCCTCCTATATAGCAGTGTTTCTCAACCTAGACAATTTTAAGGCATGTGGACTTCAACTCCCAGAATTCCACAGCCAGCAATGCTGGCTGTGGAATTCTGGGAGTTGAAGTCCACATGCCTTAAAATTGTCAAAGTTGAGAAACACTGCAGTATATAGCTTTACAAGTCATTAAAATACTAGTAATTACTGAGAGATCAAAAAGAATTAGAATACCAAATATGCAGACTTGCTGAAAATGGGGTTCCCCCCCCCCAAAGTAATACCAACATAGAGAAATTCAATGAAAGAAAACAAAATTAGACAAATCTAAATCAATTTTAGAGTTAAAAGTAAGGAGTTTAAAGGAGTTAGGACTGTAAGTTGAGAAATAAATACCACTTAATAATGGTCTTAAGTTTTAAATATTAAAATAATAGGGAGGTGGAAAGAAGTTATGCAAGAAAGTGGAGACCGCAGCTTGTTTCTTTCTTTCTTTCTTTTTTTGTAAAACAGCCTTCAGGGAGCCAACATTTTGATCCTACCATCATATCAGCCCCTAAAATTCTTCATGTATATATTAAGCACCTGAAAAACCTCAGTTAACTAAGTCACAAACTTTGAAATATACGTGCATAGCAAAACTGATGGCAGGAACTCACAAGTCTACAGAGAACCCCATTGGGCAAGGGATGATTGATGCAGGCAGTTCTTTCCTCTTGAAATAATTCTCTTGGTGGACTACCGATGCTTTCAAGATATCGGCTTGAGCCCTCTGCAAGTGACATGCACTATCTTCATCGGCAATTAATTTGTGGCTGATGCTCGTGCTTGACATTTTATCACAAGGAGGGCCTTTTTCTTTTTTGCCTTTAGAAAACGACAGATTAAAAAAACCTTTTCTCCGTTTTTCTTCGGTGATAACCGGAGGCCCTGATGCCTTCCTTGCCTTTGGCTGTGACATCCTAGGGCTATGAGAAAAACAGGCATATATGTATGTGCTGCATTACTTATACGATTAAATTTAAGGCAAATGTTAGACCTGAGGACAGTTGCTTGGCCGGACCTGACCAACCAAATCCCCCAGGTTGAAGATGGCCAGATGCTTCTCAGTTTGTCACTACCTTGTGGCTAATTCCATGCAGGACGCTTAATGAACACCCACTGTATTGTCAGAAATGATTAATGGTAGAGACAGAGATATGGCTAAAACAGTGATGGCGAACCTATGGCATGGGTGCCAGAGGCGGCACTCGGAGCCCTCTCTGTGGGCACACGTGGCGTTGCCCTAGCCTTGCCTCCCCCTGCGACCCCCTCTCCAGCAGCCCCCCTGAAGGAGAGTTGCCCCCGAGCGTGACCCACACGGAGCAGTGCAGCCAAGGACATGGCAGCCAGGCAGCGTAGACAAGACTCTGCCCTCACACCCCATCATGCAGTTGATGCTGCAGGGTGCGGGCAGAGGGTGTGGCCGCCATAGCACTGCTGTCTGGACGATCTGCAGTGGGCCCTGGAGGTGGTGAGTGGTCCTGTGGGCAGGCGGGATGGGGATGGGGGGCAGAGCGGGGGCAGGGCAGGGAGTGGAGCAGGGGTGGGTCCAGTTTTTGGGCACTCGGTCTTTAAAAGGTTCGCCATCACTGGGCTAGAACATATTTCATTACAGGAAAGTTTATCATTTTCAAAGTTATATGATGTTTACTCTTCAAATGATTATTGTAAGAAAAATGGGGAAACTAAAAGTATATTGCAATTGAACATAATTTTACTGCCTACTACCTATCATTTTTCCAATGCTTCCATGAACTAGGATCATATTCAAAGTCCGTTAATGGGTATCTAAGATGCTATTCAAGATTAGGAAAATTAATCTTATTTTTATGAGTTTTACTTGGAAAATCAGTGCATATTTTATCAGCCATTCATATTTCTTAATAAGCAAAGCAGCGTTCTCCAACTTATTGTCCTCAGGTAATATTAAACTACAACTCCCAAATGCTCAGCTGGTAGAGTCAATATGCTGGTTAGAAATTCTACAAACTAGTCTAATACATCCGGACAGGACTAGATTGAAGGAAGGCAGCTATAAAGCAATAAGAAAAAGAACAAGACAACAACAAAAAGCTAATCCTTCCATGAAAAAATATTACTAAAGTTTGTTTTCCACATATATATTTTTTCCTTTGACTTTCACTTATTCAGAATAATAAAACAGACACTTTCTGCTGGGTTGGGGAACCTACAGCATCTTACTAATCCATGATGGTTAAACCAGAAAAATGCAAATATGTTTATGGGAGAGCAGTTACTGCACAACATTTATTATTACCATTAAAGCTTTATCCTGCCTATCTATCTTACATTAATGCAAGGTACCTAATCCTTCAATCTCCTATTTTACCCATAAAACAACCCTGTAAGGCTGAGTTGGGCTCAGCGGGCTCAGCTGTCATTCTATAAATAAGGGGCCCTAAGAATTCAACAGCTAAAATTGTCTAAACCAGGGATAGGCAACCTTGGCTCTTTTATGACTCGTGGAATTCAACTCCCAGAATCCCTGAGCCAGCATGGCTGGCTCAGGAATTCTGGGAGTTGAAGTCCACGAGTCATAAAAGAGCCAAAATTGCCTACCCCTGGTCTAAACCATTCAGATTTGAGATGAGAAGAGAATCTGATAAAAGAAACAGCAAAAATACAGGGTACAAAGTATCCCTTCCCATAAACCTTATCATTTTTTTTAAAAAAAGCAATGCCACTATTATTTAATGTACATTTCCTCCCAAACCAGAATATACCGATCTGTTAGAAATACAAGCAGGTGTGCTTTAAATATACTATTTCATTTAGCTGATGATAGAGCTTACCTTTCTTGGACATATGGTACCTGGATGCTACTTAACTTAAATCGCTTAGTATCGTCCGTCACCATTGTACTGTGGGGACCAGCATAAGCTCGACTCTCTGGATGAGATTTTTGCTTCGTTAGTTTATTCTCATCTTCTACCGCAGCAGCTTTTCCATCATCAACTATCTTGCATAACAGCCCATCTTTATCTGTGCTCATCTCTAGTGGGTTGGCCGAATGACTAATAGGAGAAGATTGGCAAAAGACAGGATTTTAAGTATCTTTGCAAGAAAGAGAAACCAGCCAGTCACAGATATAGATAGGCACAGTAATAAATATAGGGAGATAACAGGGCTCCGTAAAATAACAATCCTAAAAGCCTTTGGGAAATGTACGTGAGCCCCAAGTTAAGTTAGTTAGCTTATTATAAGTACAGTAACTTAACTATAAGTATAGTCGGTAGTGTAAGTACTACAAGTAAACTGCGTTTTATTTCGACTGAATACCTAGTTGTAAGAACTACGCGGAAAGAAATGGAATGGGACGTCGAAACTCAAGATCTGAATGTTAGCTTGTCGTTTGCCAACGTTCCATATTAGACTCAAACAAGACGCGATTGGCAGGAAGCTTGCAAAAGGATCGACCGAGGCTTCCGACAGCCCGCAATTATTCACGCCGCCTTAAAGCGCTACCTGAACAGAAAAACAACCGATTAAGTGGCGGAGCTGTAAATATTACCTTTTATTGCAATCAGTCTCGTATTCTCGAGCGACACCAGAAAGGAACGCCCGGGCGTTTTGCGGAATCACTTTTCCTTCCGTATTCTCTATAGACTGCCGATGATAGACATAGACAATTCAGAGCTCATTTCCGAGTTCGCTTTGAATGATCAAAAAGAGCATTTACTACCGGTATAGAGTTAAAAAAAATAATAATAACAGCAGGAGTCATAGCTAGATTAGGAAGCAGAAAGTGTCTGCCGTCTCCGCCACGACATCGCCAGATATTAAACCAGACTGGAATCCTGGATCTTTTGAAGCAACGCTTATATTTTTAAAAGAATAAAAAGCTTTCCTACAAATTACCGTCCAACGCACGAAGTTCATGTTTTCCTGGAAAAGTAATTGCATTGAAAGCCACTATTAAGTTCCCGCGTTTCAAATAGCGCTTACTCCAGGTTTAGTTGAGGTTTTAAAAACCAAGCATTTAAAATACTGGATTCGAGTCTTTCCTTTTAATGGCGCAAACTCCTATTCCCCCGAAGGGAAATAAAGGCAGTTTAAAGAACGGGAGGGGGGGGGAGAGTTCCTTCTAGCAAAGAAAGTTCCTTTGCAACTTTCCTCTTTTCGTACCTCTATGATTTTCACATTCACAGCTGCCTCCTGTAACCCTCCTTCTCTGACGTCTGAGTTGCAACTGTGCCAGAGGTTCCTCAGCCCTGTTAGGGTCGGATTTTTTCCCGACATAAAGGATTTTTCTGGATTTGGGGGCCAGCTCGCTCCCTCTCTTTGGCCTTGGATCGCAGTAGCTTTCTGGAGGCTGAGTCGGACAGGAGCTTCACTTGGAAAGGCAGCTCCTGGGGGCGGAGCCAGCGTTTGACCTCGTGGGCGGGACCACGGGAGACTTGGGAAGTGGCAATGTTCTCTCTAAGACAGTGCTGTTACTACGTCAGTATCACTATTGGGATACAGGTAGACTTACAAACAGTTCATTTAGTGACAGTTCAAAGTTTTTCACACGGCCATTGCAGCATCCCCATGATCAGGTCATCAAAATCCAGATGCTTGGCAACTGGTTTATATTTACGTCGGGTGTACTGTCCTGGGGGGTCACGTGATCAGCTTTTGCAACCTTCTGGCAAGCAAAGTAAATGGGAAAGGCAAATTCCCTTAACAACCGTGTTACCAACTTAACAGTTGCAATGATTCATTTAATAACGGACAAAAGTCATAAAATGGACAAAGCTCACTTAGCAACATAAATTTTGGAGTCAACTGTGGTTGTAAGTCGAGGATTGCCTGTAGGTAGAAATGTGTTTGTTTTTTTAAGGAAGGCTAGGAAAAAAAGATTCCCTTCCCCCCTTTCTGCTGTGCTGTCTTGTGGGGGACGAGGGGCTGTACATGGGAGGGATGGGCAAAGAAGGCCAGGAGTGCAAACCAAGAGTATAAACTCCCAGCAAAGTCACACAATGTGTCAAGGCCATCCCAGTTGCTTAGCTAAAGGGAGATGGCAATTAAAATAAGCACAATGTTAAATGGACATCACCAGATGGTATACAAAGAAAACAAATTGATTATATAAAGCATGAAAGACATGTACAGGTGTTAGCTGTGAAACAGATCACAAATGGCTTATATGCAAGTTCCAACTTACGCTAAAGAAGAAGAAAGCCAATCAGTTTCTACAATATCATTGTGTGCATATATGCCTGAGTGGGGCCACAAATGCCTGCAATGCTTGCGGTGACGCTCATGCAAATGGGGCCACGAATGCCCGCAGCGATGCCTGTGCAAGTAGGGCTGCAAACAGCTACAACGACGCTTGTGCGAGTAGGGCCACGAACGCCTGTGATGACACAGTGATGTTCACATGAGTTGGGCCGTGAATGCCCATGATGCTCGCGGCAACACTTATGTGAGTAGGGCTGTGTGTGTGCGTACGCATGCACACACCGACCAACCAGTCACGTGGCCCAATGGCCAATAGACTGCGGCCTGGTATTGGGCCACGGCTTTAAAGGACCCCTGCTTTAAAGGACTAGGAGAATCCAATTTCCAGTCTGGCAGAAAAGAAAGAAGAATGACTGATGCACTTTTATGGGCACACTCTAAAATACACCTTTGTTACACTTCTCTGGAAGCACAGGAAAGATGTATTGAAAGAATGTGACTTATTTTATGATGTCTCGTTAATTTGGAATCTAAGCCTTTGCAAATCTCTTTGTTAAGTCCATGGCCTTCCTCTATGGAGTGGAAGCAAACCACAAAATAACTCTTTAGGCCAGCGGTTCTCAACCTGTGGGCCGTGACCCCTTTGGGGGGTCGAACGACCCTTTCACAGGGGTCGCCTAAGACCATCAGAAAACACATATCTCTGATGGTCTTAGGAACCGGGACACCGCTCCTCTATCTGTCTCCGCACGGCTTCGAGCTGGGGGTCGTTGCAGCGCCAGATTTGTTTCCGTCGAGCATTTCCTAAGGGAGGCTGCGCTGCTTCGCGGCCCTTTCCGCAGAGGAGGCTGAACTAAGCTCTGCCGGCGCTGTCGCCCTCTTGGCTCTCTCTCTCTCTCTCTCTCTCTCTCTCTCTCTCTCTCTCTCTCTCCCTCTCCCCGCCTGGGTGCTTCTCCAACCAGGCTGGGTGGAGCCGGCGGAGCAGCCTTCCTGCCCCCCCTCCCCGGCCAGCTGGAGCCGGGCAGGCCGGCGAACTTCTGAAGTGAGGCTAGGACAGGCGAGGCGCGCTGAGCTTCGGGCGTGGCGGGTGAGTGGGCGGCGTCGGTGCGTGCTTGGAGAGCCCTTAGGGTTGGGGGTCACCACAACATGAGGAACTGTATTAAAGGGTTGCGGCATTAGGAAGGTTGAGAACCACTGCTTTAGGCCAACTGAGACTATGTAGAAGTAGCTATATTAAAGAGCCTTGTTATGTCTCTAAGTGACAGCTTGGGAGAATGGTGCTCATTTTGTAACTGTATAGAATCAAACCATTAAACTGATATGGAAACCAGCAAAGAGTGAAGTTACAGCCTCAACTTTTTCTGAATAGGAATTCAAACAGAAATGCTCCCTAGATGATTGCATTTAACCTACGTGCTGATTTTATTGTGAACATTTTTATAATAGCAATAGTTCTCCTATTGACAAAAAATAGCTCTAGCTTCTGTTACAGTCTTTCTCCAGGGATCAAGTCAAATGCCGATTTAAGATTTTCAAAGAATACAT
>NW_015386493.1:623879-724104 GCF_001527695.2 Protobothrops mucrosquamatus | reverse complement strand
TCCATTGTTTCAGAATTAGTAACAGTACAGGGACAAAAGCTTAGAAAGATGGGTATTTTTTTGAAATCTACCATATGGCACATTTGATGACATACATTTAATCTGGAAATTAAAGCAAGGGAAGATAAATGTGATTTCAAACTTGCAGAATTCTGTTACTGTAATCTTATGATAACAGTATGGTTAGTATTCATGGTATTGATGTCTTGTCTGCACTACCTCAAAGAGGTAGTTTCTTACAGGAGCAAACGTGTAAGAATTGTGTCAGCTCATTCTCCTTTTGCTTCTCACTGAACAAATGAGAGGGATGAGCAGGTGATATATGAACAGGAAGGACTGGGTCACAAGACAAAGAAAAGATTAATGGAATATAGAGTAGAATATAGAATACATTGATGGAGGTTGTCGTAATTGGTAGCTAAGGGTCAATTTGGATACTGATTAAGAATGACTCTATAGAGTGGGAACTTACTTTCCATGTTGATCCTTAGAAAGATCAATATTCAGAACAGTAAGCAAACCTCATCCTTTGTAATAAGCCCAACTTGATTCTTTCGGTATGCAAAACTTTTATAACTGACATTAGTGTGGGTGGGTGGGGGAGTTTATATGAATGACAGTGTATTTCTTCAGTTATTCTTTTTTTAATATACAAACAAAATAAACAAGATAAAGTTTCTAAAAGCCTGCAGTTCCAACTGGGTCTGCTATTTCCCAATCAAGCAGGAGCTATAACAGTCTCTGGGCATTTGACTTGTAAAATGTTGTGCTTTCTACAACATAAAACATCTTTTTTGCTTTCATCTTGAGCCTTTTTAGTTTTAGAGGGAAGGAAACCAGGACTCCCTTGTTGCCTAATTTCCATAATTTGTGAACATGCCACCCTCCTTTTTCATCCATATCAAAGCAGAGAACAGCATGCCAAAGCATCAGTTGATATATAGACATCATTCAGTCAATATTGTTATATACTGTATTGTAAACTAAGTGTAATAGAAGTGGTTGTCTGAGCGCTTCCTAGAATTGGGTCTGTATGCTATGACTGGAATTTAGTGCAGTGGCATCTTGCCCTTGTAAGGTGTAGCTGAAAGAAATTGCCCATATTTTTGGATAAGATTTCCCCTTACAAACTCTGTCAATTGCTAAATACTGGATTCTAGTGCTTGTTCCAACAGTTGTAATGTAACCCATTTCCTAACAGAACACCAATGAAACTTTTCTAATATGTTTTCATTATTTGGGAAAGGTTACTTTGGCTGTTATAAGCAAAAACCTAATGAAGTTTTTTATTTAGGAATTTATTATATTGACCATCAAATATGTGTAACAAACAAGTGCCAATGATCAGATGACTGCAAGAATATAAATTTTTCCAATCCCCATCAGTCGGATAGAACTGAAGAAGCGATTGGATGAGAAGCACAAGTTTTTCGAACAAAAAACCCAAGAAAGTCCAGTTGCTTTTTGGAAAAGCATATTTGGGTTTTCAACGTATTATAAAATTTGTTTCTGACAATTAGAAAAATAATTGTTGGAAATACCTATCAGGAGGTTGAAAAAAAATGCATTAGTTTTGTTAGTGCTATCACCTTTTCTGCTACTATATTATTTAAAATGCTTAGATAAATTTTGTTCCAGCTTTCCATACCTTTATTTATTGTTTTTTCCTCAAAGTAATTATTATTGAATTGGAGGTGGTTATGATCATGTCATTGGCAAATAAATTCAGCAAGTAATTTTCACTGTGTTAATTCCTTGCATTTAATCATTTGCATGTAGTACAATAGCCAATAATTCAATGATTAAAATAAACAGTAAAAGAAAAGGGACTTTCCTGTTTTGATGTCTTGTGTTATCAGAAAATGTTCTTATCAAAATTGTTTTTGAAATTTATTTTAAAGAAGTGGGTTATATTTAATAACTTTCTGGTATGACTAGATTTAATTTGTTTAAGAATAAAGCTAAATTGATCTGAATGTATATAGCTACAATTAACCTGATACAATTGGCTATTAATTTACAATGTAATAATGAACTAGATCTATATAAATAACGTATAGGTTTTCTTGGCTTTAAGTATAATTTTATTTTTTCTTTATAAAGGAGAAGGTTTCTTTCCTGGTATAGTAGATTACATATTTCTAAAAATTCTAGAATTAGAATATCCTAACTCTATATACTTCTTTATAGAATGTATTAGTAAATTAGTCTGGTCTAGGTGACTTCCCATTTTTTAAATTTTGGAAAGCTGTTATTGTCAGATTCTGTGATGGTTAATCTAAACCATGGGTCTTCAAACTTGGCCCTTTTATGACTCGTGGACTTCAATTCCCAGAATTCCTCAGTCAGTGTGCCTGGCTGAGGAATTCTGGGAGTTGAAGTCCACGAGTCCAAAATTCATAGGGTTGCCAGGCCTGCTTCCAAAAAATAGCGGACAAGCGGGGGGGGGGTTAAGTAGTAAAAAAAGTAGACTGTACAGCTTTAGATTACGTACCATTTCATCATAAAGCTTTTGAATAAAAAAAATGTCCACTATTTTGTGGAAAAAAATAGTGAACATAATGTGAAAATAGTGGACTGTCCACTCAAATAGTGGACACCTGGCAACCCTAAAAATTCATTGTCTATACAATGAATATCATGTGTTGATAAAGCCAATATTTCAATTTATTTAATTAGTTCTAATGTCCCCTTGGTGTTGGATTTTTGGATATATATATAATTCTTTTAATAATCTTATAATTTCAGTATTGTTATTATCAGTGCTAATAATTATTTGACTTGTAAACTGTTTTTATGAATAATTTTATTTTGGCTTTTTTGGTGTAATAGTTAATAATGCAGAATTCTTGTTATCACACTCACAATATTTGTGTTTGGAATAGAGAAACTGCAGTGAAATTGTACTGATCTCTATGATATCTAATTATTTTCCAATTTTGAGTGTTTGTTATATTTTGCTAACAAATCTTTAATTTCTAAATGTAGTTTACCAGAGAGGTATTAACTTTTCTTTTTCCTTATGTTCCTTTGCTTAATATGCTTCCCTTTCATTGCTTTCCATCTCGTCATAGGAGCTGAGTTTAATCTGAAAGCATCTTTCCCTTTTATAATTTAAAAATCCATTTCAGATAAGTCTGCTAGTGTGTTTAAGTGTAAAGTGCAGCTGAGTATGCAACAGAAGTGGAAAACTGTAAGGATTTACAGAAAGAACAAGAAAAGCAGAAATGTTCTTCCTCCCCCCCAAAAAAAGGTTTCATTGCTTTCTATTAACAAACACAAAAACATAATTCAGTTCCACCATCTGTTTCCAATAAAAGTATAATTCTTAGAAATTGCAACACATGTGTTCTAATCCCAAGACAATCTCTCCTCCATTTTGACTAGATATCAGATTTCAAAAACAGAGATCCTCACACAAAGCTGTATCTTTAATAACAAACCAGAGTAAAATAGTGATTTCCTCTTCCAAGAAATTCCGTCGACTTAATTAAATTCCAGCTTTGGGGAATCCACCAGTGTATGTCTAGACGACCAATGTTATTCTTTCTACATTGCTTTCATATAATGTCATGGGGAAAGCAGAATGAGGAAACATCACTATTGTATGTGTTTTTTAAAAAATAGCTTTTCCCTTGAGAGAGTTTGGAACTGTAATTTGTAATCCAAAGTGTTTGAAATACATAGAATCTTCACATGGTATCAGTCTCAGTTTTTAAGGCTAGAGGTACCATTCTAGCAGATGGTGGATGGATGGATGGATGGATAGGTGATGGGTGGATGGACACAGACATATTACTGGGGCAAAGATTTTCTATAGTTTGCCTTGTAACTGTGGCCCACATTGTACATTGGTCTAGTTTAGATATAGCATTAAGCTATGGTTGGTATTATATGCATAAGCTTCAGTTTTTCCATGCTTTGGATTCCTCCCTTCCTTTAATAACATCAAAGAAGATTGGTTTTTGGTTTGCTTTTGTGTTGATCAGATTTTAATCTAAATTCTAGTCATTCTTCTCTTTTGTTTTCTTTTTTGTTGTTTTCTCTTTTGTTGAAATAATTCAAATTGTTAAACCACTGATTGAGAATAGCTTGATTCAATAAAGTGTAGTTAAGAATCAGTAGTTTTTGAAGCATAATCCCAATCTTAGAGTTAACCAGTGGAGACATTTCTTCCAGTTTTAAATCTATAAACTATCCCTATCGTTTAGAAATTTGTTTACTGCACATTCCTCCTGTTCCTAATAGTCTGACCTTCTTTTTTCCCTCCCTTCTTATTGCAGAAATGAAATGAAACAGTTACACACATCTTCCATTGGGCAAATAGTTACTTGTCAGTGGAATATGGCTCATCATAATCTTCTTAAACTAAATAAATCTTTATTAGTTACCCACATATTCATTATGGGAAGATCAAAGAACCCTCTTCAAAGAACATTAATTTGTATTTATTTATTCAATTCCTATAGCTGCCCATCTCACACAGTTGACTCTGGGCATTTTACAATCCTAAAATCGTAAAACAATAAAAACAGTAAAACCATAAAAGCATGCAAAAAAATACAGCAGCCAAGTTAATTAAGCAACTGACAGTAAAGCCTAGATATAGGGCCCTTAACACATTCTGAGCCCCAGGCCCAGGTATATAGTCATGTTTTTAAAATCATAATCTAATCTTTGAGGGGAGAAAGCAGGAATTATAGCGAAGAAGCCCATCTTCTATTTTCCCACCAATCAACATTCTTGACTGACCAACAACATTTGCAACATGTCCAATCTGCTAGATCGAATTGGATGGGTAAAGACTCTTAGAATTTACCAAATAACCAGAATAAAAAAATAATAATTTGTGCTTTCAAATGTAACTTTTCTTGCTTTAAGTTTTGAAAGTTAGTTGCTAGTTCCTTTAGATCTAGTTTTCCAGTTATTTCATGCTCTGTTGTTATTGTGGCGAGTCCAACAAGTCTTGTGTACATCATTGCTGCACTGATTTATTTTTATCAGTTTTAACTTTAAGCAGCTATGTTCCACACAATCAAGCAGAATTAAAAGATCCATTGAGTCTCTGTGAGTTTATTTTTACAAACACGATTTCTTCTCAAGGAAGGAAATGTTTCTTAGGTCATTTTTAAAAAGACTATAACTCACTCTAACCTCAAGTGTTTATGAATTTCCAAAAGTTAATCCCATCTCCAGTTTTATACAAAAGTCTTGTTTGCTTTTTTTCTTTCATAAATTATGAATATTTTAGAAAATGCCAAATATGAAACTAGCAACTACATCTATTGAAATCTTTCATCAACTGAGGGAACAGCAATATTCAATTCATTTTGAATCTTTGTTTGGGGTTGTGAATGGGTGTGTTGCCGTCATATGAAAACTGTTCATTTCTGATGAATGTGGTTCAGTTTTTGTCAGAAAACGCAGTTCTTTGGCAAGCCTAAAATAATCTTTCCTTGTTCTTCTGAATCTTTCATCACTGTAATTTCCTCTAGAATATTTTTTTTAAAGTTGGCTGCATCTTTTGAATACTAAAATGCATGTTCCAATTCTTTTCCTTCTTAGGGTAATCGTAGAAAAGATAATGAGTGAAGTCATAAATCTGGACTTGGAAATGCTATCTGCTCAGGAACTTGCTGTCTCTGAGCGAACTGTATTACTAGATGGTCCAATAAAGAGAGTATTATTGAAAGTTAACATTTCCAAACTTGTAGGCTGCAAAGTATCAATGAAACTTTCTTATCTTGTCTAAGCCAAGTTGAAGAATTCACATGGTGAGTCACAATGTCCCAACAGTGTACTGAGCTTGAGAAAATCTCATAAGCACACTGCATTGGGTAAAACATACTGCTTGCTCCCAAGCAGCATCTAGCTCGGTGATGGCGAACCTTTTAGAGATCGAGTGCCCAAACTGAAACCCAAAACCCACTTATGCATCGTCAAGTGCTGGGTGGGTGTGGCCCATTGGCTGGGCGTGGCCCATTGGGTGGGCGTGGCTGCGGTGGTAACGGCAGACTGGGTGGGACTAAAAAGTTCAATCAATCAATTCCAACTTTGCAAGATCTTTTTTTCCCCGCAAGAAGTTGAAATTGACTGATTGAACCTTTTTTTTTTTTTGCACACGGCGGCGGAGGCCTAAAGTGAAGAGGTTTTATAAAACCCAGCTGAAGGCTTAGGACTGGGGTGATGGTGCGTGTGCCCACAGAGAGGGCTCTGAGTGCCGCCTCTGGCACCCGTGCCATAGGTTCGCCACCACTGATCTAGCTGCTTCACTGACAAGCAGATTTAGGAAATGCATGCCGCACATTGCAAAGAATGAAAAAAAGCTCCAGAATCAATTTCCATGGTACTTCTTTGCACATCATTGTCTTTACTTTTCATATTGCTCTATTGTAATACCTTTGGTTACTTAGGTTTTCCATAGATTGATTCCACTGCAGAATCAAATCAAAAGAAAAGTTTATTACTTCCAAACAGCAGCAGAAAGAAATCAACCAACCAACAAACATAGCCAAGTAATTAATATGGAATAACGTTCAGGGCTGATCAGCCATGTTCTGGAAACTAGGAAGCAAATTGTCACATAGGATAGCTTCTGTTCTAAATTCTCAAATGGTAAAAATCCTGGGGAAAAAAATCCCTTATGTCCATTTCAGTATTATCTTCCTTTTGAGAGTGAACACAATCAATTGTTCAAGGCAGCCCACATCTGTATAGAGGCCAGAACTGCTGAAAAATCTTGAGTGGCATAGAATGTTCTTAAAACAGTTTTTTAAAGGTGCCCTTGCTAGAATTTCAGTTGGTTTGTTCTTCATATTTTTTCCTAAATAACAATCCTGTATTATTTAACAATCCTGATAATTTAGTTTAGATAGATACCACTTTGTTACTGTTTCAAAGTCATCTCAAAATAACCTTGCCTTGGTTTGGTTTAGGTGAAAAAACTGTGTGTGTGTGTGTGTGTGTGTGAGAGAGAGAGAGAGAGAGAGAGGGAGAGAGAGAGAGAGAGAGAGAGAGAGAGAGTATGAATATATGTTGTCCTTACTGGACTTTTAATATTTTGATTTTTTTTAAATTAAGAGATGAGGTATGGGGATAATTATGCTGTATTTAAAGATGGTAGATAAGCTACTAAAATTGTTTTCACCTGTTGGGATGAAGGAGAAAGGTTTTTTTCCCCTCTTTCTCCAGCATAAAAATTTGTTTTCTTTGTAGCAGTTCATTGAGAGAGAGACTGGAACCCTTGTTGCTTCTGTTTCTTGACTTTGCCTACCTCACAGGGCTGACATCAGACAACAGATGAAAGGGAGTAAGAATTGCTATAGGTTGTCAAAGGGCAGAGTTAAATCTGTTGTCCTCAATGGTAGGAAGAGACACGGTGCACTGATAGCTCTTTGAAGAAGTTCAGACAAGAAGCATAAGCCTTGAGTACTAATGCTACCTTTATTGTAAGATTACAATGATAGGTGATAGTATCTTGCAAATCTGAATGCACTTCTCCCCTCCTTTATTTTTCTTTCCAGAAAACTGGGGTGGGTCCTTCTGAGACACTTTCACCCCCTTGTACATGTACCTCTGTGCGTTTGGGGAGGAGCCAACAATTTGTCTTTTGCCTTAAGAAGCAAAAAAAATTGTTTTGCTTCATCTCTACTCCCAGTTATAAAAAAAGGCTGCTACTAATATAGAGTTTGATAGGTTTTCCACAACAGCAACTTTTAGTACACCTATGTTTTATTTTGACATTAGAATGAGTTGCTACCATAAGGAAGAATTATCTGTGTCTCTTTGCTATCCATTGTATTTTGTAATTCAGTGGTGTTTCGCAGCACAAAAAGTGGCAGAGCAAGGATGTGTAAATCATAAATTGGGAACAGGTAAAGTTGGGTGGCTATGCTATTCCAGTGTAAAGGAATTCCGAGCTGACCTAGGGGAAAGTAGGGGAAGCCATTAAGGATTTGAACAAGAGATTCAGAGTCCAAAGATAGAAGGAAGCGTGAGAAAGAAACTCAAAACAACTCCGCCTTGATTTTGTTTATAATGGGACAGAAGAAACTTGGAAAGGCTTTCAAGATTCAGTAAATATATCCTACAACATAAACGTAGCATTCCTGGAAACCATGCAATGTCTTTTCTTGATGTAACTTACTTCGTAAAAAAAAAAAAAAACTAATGAAGAGAAGTCTTGAATCCAATTCTGATTTCAATGGAATTTATTTCCTTCCATAATATGTTTACGGAGTTTGACAGCATTTTGTTCATGCCACTTTATTTAATGAATTAGTATCTTATGTTTTTGGAGGTATTTCCAGGATTTGCTATATAAATAAACAGCAGGGGAATCCTTATCGCTGGTATTCTGGAAGATTATGCGATATGTTGTAAGTTCAGAAGAATTCAGTGTCTCAGCAAATAGATAGGTATGCTTTCAATTTTGATCATAAATTATTCAGTATGAATCCAATACGTCTTTCCAAAGAGCCAAATGAAAAAAAGGTGCTGTATTCGTAAAGTCTGCCATAAGATGTCACTTAACTCTTCTGTGGATGAACACAGATGATACAACACATGCATAATGTTTAGAGTAAAGGAAACATATTTAAGTACGTACGACATTAAATCTGTTTTATTTTGCCTTTTGAAATGGAGCAAATCTTGAAAATAAGTTATCCAAAATTACTTTTAATCTAATAAATAATGTAAATCTTGACATAGTTGTCAAGACCAGCCCAAAAGAGAAAAAGACTCCAGGACTCTCCACCAGTAATCATCATTCAGATCAGTATAGATTAATACCAAGGACCCCTGACATAGTTGTATTGTTTAATTCCAAAACAATATATGAAATAAACCTTAACTGTATGAAAATATTTACTTCCTGATATTTGATTATGTGCCATCAAGTTGGAATAGGCTATTAGCTACCACATAGACAGAGCTTCTCCAGGATGATCTGTCCCTAACCTACTTCTTCCTGTATTCAACATTACACCCATTACTGTGGTAATTGTATCCATACAATTTGCTACCATCCTCTTTCTTTTCCTTTTATTTTTTCTAATTATAGGCATCTCAAGAAAGCTAGATCACATAATATGTCCAAAACTGCAATAATCTAAACCTGCCATTTGTGCTTAGAGTGAGAATTTTGGGTTGGGGTTTTTTCTATATTCATTAGCTTATTTTCTATCCATGGTATTATCAGAAATCTTACCCAACACCAGCATTCAAAAATATCAATATTGTTCTACTTCTTTAGGTCCAACTTTCACTTCCAAAGAATATGACAGAGAAAAAACCATCCCCTGTATAATTTTATAGGAATAGACACATCAGGGCAATGTAATATCTTTTCTGAGGCCTTTATTTCTAATCTATCAAGTGAGAGTTTGAGGTGTATTTCTTGATTGGTAGTTCCTTTACTGTTGAGGGTTTAAATCCTAAAAGGCAGAAGCTCCCTATATCTCCCAATATTACCCTTGTCGTTTCTATGACTGGTTGCTGTGCCTGTTATTTAGTTTGGCCTTCTTGATATGTAATCTTAGCCCCTTTTTTCACATGTTCCTTAACTTTCATAACTGGGGTTTGCAAATCCTTTGTATTTTCAGATGCCGGAGTAATGTCATCAGCACAGTGCAGGCTATTACCTCCAATTTTAAAATCATGATCATCTTCCAATCCATTTCCCTCTATATGTACATATTCAGCATATATGTTGAATAAATAAGAGGAGAGTGGTTTGTTTAATTGTTTTATTAATCTGGTGCCAATCTGTTTTGCCATGTCCCACCTCAGTTGTGGCTTCCTGACCTGTGTATAGGTTTTGCATGATGGCAATGATATGTTCTGGGATTCTCATTTTCTTACACACATTTCACAGGTTGACAAAATCAGCATAATCAAAGACCTTTCTATAATTAATGTACACATATTGTCTTATTTCGAGTATTCTTTAGTTCTTTCAATTATCCAGCATACATTGACAATAATGTCTTTTATGGCTTGGCCTTTTCTAAAATCAGCTTGACTATTTCACATTTCTCTTTCTTTATAGGGCCCTAATCTATGTTGTACGATCCAAAACATTATTTTGCTTACATGTGAAAGGAAGAATATTGTATAATAGCTAGTGAATTCTGTTTAGCCGTTTTTCTTTACTACTATATACAGAGGGACTTTACTATATATAGAGTGACTTTCCAGTCTGTGTATATTAAACTGTGGATTAAACTGGCATTGTTTGGTTGCAACATTTATAGTTTCTCCTTTTGTTCTTTCCCATAAAGCGTTTTAATGATTAGCATCCCTATTGTATAGAATTTTAGTATATCCCTTCCATTTTTGTTTGTCTTGCTTTAATTCAGTTACTGTCTGTCTGTTTGGAAGGCTTTCGTTGTTCCATATTTGTGTCCATTTTCAGTGTTTTTGTAGATGTTGCTGGAGTACAGCACTGCTTCTTGTCTCATTTAACAGTTCTTTGGAATTCTTTGTTAAGTTCCTTCCTGATAACTCTGTCTTTCTTGAATTTGGCTTCTCTTTTCTTTTTTTCCACCATTAGTTTTACATCCAGCTTGCTTTCTTCTGTTCCTTGATCTTTAGCAGCCTCCTCTTACATTCATATTTAATCATTTATTTGATTTCATTTCACAGTCCCTTTGGTCAGTGGTAGGATTCAAATATGTGAACAACCGGTTCTCTGTGTGGATGCCGTTTCCAGAAGTCCATTCTGGCCCTAGGCAACAAAAAATTAGCTATCGGTTCTGCCGAAGTGGTGAGAACCAGCTGAATCCCACCACTGCCTTTGGTTCCACATCAATGAAGTTCAGAAGTTTAAAGCAATTCTAAATATTCTTAAAAATGTACTGTATTTTCAAGATCATATTAGTTAGCTTTCTTGTTGTTCAGCTTAATTTGGAACTTGCCCATGAGGAGTTCATGATCTGTTTCACAGTCAACCTTGGCCTTCTTCGCTTTTATAACTGAGCACTTCTTTACACCAATAATGTAATGAATTTGATTTTTTTTATCTGATGTTGTTCATGCACATAGATGGATTTCTGATAATTTGAGTTTTTAATATGTAGTTGATTCACTCATTTTTCTGTCTTTTCAACTTGGGATTTTATTTTGTTGCATGGCAACATCAGCAGCTATAGATCCTAAAGGCCTTAATTTAGCTACATCTGAAAGATCATCAGTTCCTCAGGATGTTGAGCACCAGCCAACCAGCTTAACAATATATTGTCAGCCACTTTATCTTGTCTATCCATTTGGTTTACTTGGTGAAAAAAAAAGTGGTTAACAATGATCTTCTCGCATGCAGCACGATGTCTTTGTTGCCACAAAAGTGACCATTTGCCTCTAGCATTTTCTTGTACATTGCAAAGGCGAGACAAAGAAAAGGACGGACAGAGTGGAAATTACAACATGATGTGGGCATATTTTAGGCAACCCCATCCGTGTGACCTTTTCATCAGTTAGGTCAGCAAGGCAGCTATAACTGTCTTTGAGATATGATTTACTGAGCAACAGGCTCCTAACTGAATCTTCCCCCTGTCACCAATCATTTAAATTCCGTTTGCTGTGAATATTTTCTTACAAGGGCACTTTAAACAATTCACATGTATTGTGTGTATGTGTGTGTGAGCATCTCATAGGTTTAGTAGTGAATGCACTTCATATGGAGGTACCTTTTACCACCACGTTATATTGCTTCCAATTTAAAAAGGATCTCAGACCAGTTCCAGAACAGCAGCCTCATAGGTGGGGATTGCTCCAAACTCAGCTTCTTTGCTCTCTTAGGTTTTAGATTGCAGCTCCTTTGTATGTCATAAAGATTTTCAAGGCTAAAATTCAGTTAATTAATTGGAGTTGGCCATCATACTGCCAAAGAACGGCATTCTTCAGATTATATTAAAATCAAAATGGTGCTCAATTTATAATAAGAGAATCATGTATTTCCACCAAATAGTAGAAGTACGTTACAGTTGCTGTAATACCTATCTCTCTTATTCCATTAAGAGAAGTGGGGAAGGTTAAGCTGAACAGAAAAGGATTTGTAGGATCAATAAGAATGAATTAAGAATATGAAAGTAGCAATAAGGGGGAAAAGGAGGATATATTCGTTGAGAGAAAGGTTAGAAATTGTCGTTTAAGGGTAAGACTGAAAAATTCTTTTTATGCCCATGGTGTTGTGGTTATCAAAGGTGGTGTTGTGAGTATCAAAGCAGGTAGAGATTACACAACAGATTTGTTTATCCCATCGAAAGCTAAAATTTCACTGTGGAATAAGGCAGAAAGGAATAAACAAATAGTAATATACAAGTACAATTCAGGAAATACAACCACTGTCCGAATCAAAACAATGTGTTGTTTATGCCTGGAAATATTTGGGAAATGTATTAAATACTGAGATGTTACAAACTTTTTCAATTGGGTGGAAAAGTGAGCTGGAAATTTCTGGGTTGTCTAAGAGAATTGAGTTGAGCTCATAACCGTGTATAAATATAAGATTGTTCTGTCCAGCTTTTAACTATTTGAATTACCTAGTAGCGAACTGTCTTGAGAATCTTTCTTTCCATCCCATAAAAGCAGGTTATAAAAATAATTAGAATGGTACACAGATGTCACACTTAAGTCTCATCTGCCTGAAGTCACTTAATTTGAAAAAACGACTTCTGTTCACAAATCACACCAAAATAAATAACAGAAAGTTAATATTTCTGCCTGTTATCCAGAACTAAAACCAGCTGCTGAAAATCCAGATGTTATGAATGAGGAAGCAGAATAGTTCTATATAACTGTATTTCACAGAAATGCTATGCACTAACAAAAAATAGGTCTTCTGCCTGGGAAACTGTAGTGCAACTTCCAACATCCCTCCCTCCTTCTTCAGCTGCATTTTCCGTCACACTTAACTTCTCCTGTCTAATGACCCTACTTAGGTATTCCTCCTCTTGGATGATACTCAAACTAGGTTGCTCTTATTTCCAGGGTTGGCATGGCTTGGTGGACATAACATGCTATTCCAAAATGATCTGCTTCTGTGTAATAACATAGAGCCTCTTCTGTCTCCAATGAACTTTTTTTCTTCATGCTAGATTTGTAGGGTTTCTCCTAGCTGCATGGGCTTCTACTTTACAAAACTGCATTAACAACTTATTAACTCTAGCCATTATATTTTTAAAAGTTGTGACGCTTAAAGTACAAACATCACTGCAATGTCATTTTGCCAAACATTTGCACAGGCCAAATGAATTCGAGGAGGGAGCACTGGCAATAATATTTTAGTAGGCTGTGCTGTTTCTTTTGGATGAAGTCCAAACTAAAGTCTTTTCTTGGTAATTGTGTAAGCTATTGAAGCTTAGTCTAAAGCACATAGGATAAAATAGTCTGGAGTCATACCCATCGGTTCTGTTGAGAAGGCAAGACAGAAAATTGAGGCAAACATTATCGTCCTCCTTTACACTGCTATGCAAGGGTGGTCTTGCTACTTTTTAAATCCTCATTTACCCAAATTCAGCTTTGGGGAAAGGAGCACTTTCAACTTGAAACTTTTTGGAAGTTTCAGAAAACCTTGTTAACATCAAAATATACTTACTGTATATTTAGAATGTTGCTTGAAAATATGGATAGCAACTTTCTGCAAAACTCCAGAATGTCTGGTTTTCTTCTCCCAGCTGCACTACTATATTTCTCAGGTGGCCTTGCTATTTTTTTTTGTAAGTTCTATGATGTTCTAAATGTGACATTCTGTGCAAAATAGAGGTATTTAGGAGATTCAATATGTCTGGAACACACAAAAAAAAGCTTCCATTTCAGAAAGAAACTTCCAGAAAAATCTGTGGACCATCCTCAGAAAAACCAGATTAGCACAGCTGGAGGAGAAATGGGACATTCTCCTGAACTTTTGCTTAATGGAATGGTAGTTGTCATTCATACCCAATGGACAGCCTGTTTGGTTTTGAGGGCTTCACACATTGTAGTTATACCTAGGAAAGTTAAGCATGAAGAAGAGAAACGCATATCATGTCATAAATATCAGGGTGACTGAAGTCTTTAATAAAATTCATTGGTCCAATATAATATGCAGCATGTTTCATCGTAAATATATGCCGTTTTGCTTACTAAGAGTGAAGGGTAACTTAATGGGGAAATTGTTCATGAAGTGTATGCTGAGCCAATGTGTATTTCAAATATGAATTTGTTATGTACTGATAATATTGTCTTTGATTTCAGCATTAGCATTTGTTACCAGCCCATGGCTGGCTAAAGAATTCTAGGAGTTGA
Organism: Protobothrops mucrosquamatus; assembly: GCF_001527695.2. Lineage (NCBI taxonomy): Eukaryota > Metazoa > Chordata > Lepidosauria > Squamata > Viperidae > Protobothrops > Protobothrops mucrosquamatus. Next base: position 709,818 of record NW_015386493.1, on the reverse strand, counting down.
AGCCCCTACACCTTAAAATTACCAAGATTGAGAAACACTTTCATTCAATTAAAATGTTTATTCTACTAAAATTTATTCACTTAACAATTATTAATTTATGTAGTACTTCAGAAATTAAGACCACTTCATACAATATCCATTATTTAGTTCATCGCTTCCCAAACTTTCATGGTTCTTCCATCCTTAGGGAAGCCAGCCAAATCCTTGTACCTCTGCTCTAAAAAGTGTAGACTTGGGAACTTTGGTTTTCACCAGCACTTAAACCAAATTTCTTTCTTTCTTTTTTTATCACCAGATATCAAAATCAAAGGTTGTTTGCACTTTCATGTTAATAAATTCCATGAAATACCTAAACCTAATAGCCTGAAAGATGTTTTGCTTTTGTTAATTATGAATGAAAAACACCATCAAGGTTCCAGTTTTCTTTCTAAAAACAAACAAATCAAAGAATGGATATATTACGATACTCATTTCTTTACCACCCTCAAGGGTTCAGTGGAAATATTGATATTGTTTTTTTTCAATCAGAATGGTTAAAGTCAAGCCAACGTTTGCAAAATCAATATTGTTGGATTTATAAACTATTTTTTTTCCTTTCAAGAGCTCAAACTGCTGTACTTTCCTGTTTTTCCCCACAACAATGTACATATAGTCCCAAATACCAAGTTGGATCTAATTTTGATCAAACTAGCCCCAAAAATCGAGATGTCACAATTAGATAGTGGCAAATGGGATGTTCCAAGATTTGCTTCCCAAAAGAACTATAAGCATCAACTAGGGAGCACCAGAAATTATCCACTTTTAAAACTCAATTGCAATATTTCCTTCACCCACAAATTAGTCAAGTCATCCTTTGCAAAATTAAAATCATCAAGGGAAATAGGTTCAAGAAGAAATACATTCCAGCTGTGTTTCAGTTTTAAGTAATCACAATGGAACTGACTGTCATAGATACAATCTAAGATACAAGGTGTTTATCAGTATTTTTTTCTCCAGAGAAACAGTCAAGATTTTCTCATCCTCAGTGCTTGCTGCACAATGTACTATTTTTAGTATTGTTGGAAATCTGTTGAAAGTAACTTTCTGCAGTCTTCACTTTGAGAGAAGCAATTTGGCCAGAAACAGAATGAATAGCCTTGAAGCGATTTACCTTGGATAAGTGGTAGGAAATCCTTGCAAGATCAATCAGTCCAGGAATAAAGTCTTCTTTTTGAAATTCCCAGAAGCTTTATGTCTTTCTCTAATACACAAAAATCAGTGGATTTCTGCATGGTACAAGACCTTTATTCTTATTTCTTCATAGTGTTCCCCACAGTCAGTAGGACGTCTTTCAAGACTGGAAAGTCTTTGAGACCAGTACATGACAGTAAATCACTGAAGCAACTAGAACTTCTTTCATAGGAAGAAAAAAGCTTGATTCATTGCCAAGATTTTTGATGTTCTATCTCTTTATGTTTCCCAGCTTCACCTTTGGTTAACCTGTGAAAGAATCATTGGAGTATTACAGAAACTCACCTATTAGGTTAGGTAACACCACTGTATTTAGGATTTTTTAGCTTGTTGCAAAGTAGTTAATGGATGACATAATGAGAACTATCTGTACAGCACACAGAATCATTCTGTGAGTGAAATGAGCAGTACTTAACATTTGATAAGTAAATAAAAATAAAAGTAAACAAAATCATGCCTGGCAAAACATAGGGATAGAAAGGTTTTTTTCTCCTTCTCACAATTTTAGGCCTCAGAGTAATTCAGTGAAGACATATGTAGAGGAGATCTAACCTGATAAAAGGAAGTTGGTGGAATTCTGGTAAGGAGATGGTTTTAAAGAAGGACAGGACAATTTCATGGAGGGTTGGGCTACCATGCTACATCTTGATAGTTTATTATCTGGGGAATTAGAAATGATATATTTTAAATAACAGTTTCCATGGAACACAGAGGAAGAAAGCTATTTCTCTCTTGACTAATTCTGAGCTTCTTAAATATATTGTGAAGGGGAAGGTTGTCATAGTGGGATTAGACTGGGTTTCTGGACTGATTTAGCAGGCTCCTTTTTGTTCTTATGTTTAAATGCAAAAGATTTGAGATGCATTAGAATTTTAGCAGACTTTGTTCTTCAATTGTCTTTACACAAACATGAATATCATTTTAATGATTAAGAAGAAAGACAAACATGCTTTATGTTGTCCTTGTAACAATAGAGATATTAGAAGAGAAGGGGAATCTTGCAAGTTTCTTTTGTTATTCCTGGGAACCTATGAAAAAATAGTTATTGATAGACTGGATTCATAAATTGCTAAGATGATGCTCCTTAAATAATGACTTAGAACAGCCAGTAGATCTTCCTTTGAAAAGTCCTGTGGCTAAGGAGGGATCACAGAGCAATAAACTACAATATTATCAACTTGCTTGCATTATTTTCATTACCCTAATACAGTGTTTCTCAACTCCAGCAACTTTTAATATGTGTGGACTTCAGCTCCCAGAGCTTCCCCAGCCAACCAAGGAGTTGAAATCCACACATCTTAAAAGTTGCTGAGGTTGAGAAACACTGTCCTAAAATAACAAGCCACAGGAAAGCAGCACTGTGGTGTCATCAGGATAGGGGCACGAGTAGGCAGAGTACATTATTGTTGATCCACAGCAGCCTTTGCACTCTACACTGAGAAAATCAGCACAAATACATTGTAAGCCTTGGACTGGTGTACCATAGATTAAAATAGTGACAGGAAACAAGATAGGGAAGAAGTATCACCAGTGAAGAGATGCAGTTAGTGTATGGTTAACAACCTACAGCCCATGGTCCAGATGTGACTTGCCACTCAGAATGATCAGGCTCATGATCTGAAAAAGAAATATATCCACTTGCCTGTGAGAGAAAGGGAGACTGTGCTCAAAGCCTTCTCAGTTGGCCATTTTTGCAATGGCTTTTCCAGCTGCCTTGGTGTGGGTGGAGCAACAAAATTCCCAGCATAGCCTCCAGCTACCACCCAGAGGAAAGTTGCCAATCCCTGGCTTACAAGCCTTCTGATTTGTCGAATAGTCTTTTCAGCAAGCTTTCCCTAGCCTGTTTCCACTCCTCTGAAGGCCATTTTTAGATTTGCCCAGTTTACTGTCTACTCATTCCTTGCTGCCCCAATATTTTCAAAGGGCGCATCTATTTTTATTGTTAGCAATTTTTTCTAGCCAAAAATGTTACAATTAATAGCCTCTCCAGTTTCATTGCTAAGTAATTCTCACTTTGACCCTCTCTTTCTTAAGAGGGCTTCCTCTTTAGTCTGTATCTTGTTCACACATCATTTTATGTCATCAATTTTGCACATATCCTCAAGACAACTCTATTATGACTTTAATAGTCATATACATTTTTTTTCTTTTGGTCACCTGCCACCTTGCTGTAAAATAAATTTGGTTGACATGCTTTTGTCTACTTGGCATTTACTTCTTTTTGGCTGCATTTGAATGTTTTCCTTTTGTTCTTCTGTCTCACTGCTGTGTTAGTAAATGTGATTTTTCCAGTTATGGAAATCCTCTTAGTTGTTCAGTCTCATAGCCACATTGTCATGGTTCCGACAGATGAAACTCTTTAAAAGAACTTCAAGGCATTGTTTACCTTAAAGAAACAGAGCATCAGCACTACATAGTTAAAGCCAAAAACTGAATCCCCCCCCCACAAAGTATCAAAGCACAATTCCCTCCTCCAATTAACAGTCATAAATCACATTCCCCAATTAGCTTGAAGTGGGCTTTCTCCCCAGCTCTCCAGCCCGCCAAATCTTTATCAGCTCCTGGCTCAATAACCTTGATTCCCACGGCTGAGTTATTGTTGTTATGTCTAACTGGACTCTCATTTCCATTTCCCCTCCCAGCATCATCTAGCTCTAAAAGTGAAAAGAGAAAAGATGGCTACATTTTTATCTGTTGTCAAAGCAAGAACATCTGATGTTAGCAGCATTGACACACATCAATTTAGCTATTGTCCTTAAAGTATGTTTTTTCTTTCTCTCTCTCATTCTTGCATTTGAAAAGCACAGTAAATAAGAGGAAGGAATTCTTTTGGCAAAATAGATCAAACTAAATTTAGGGATGGATATACTAGTGATTTTAACAACTGACAGAACAAAAAGCCAATACAGTTATTAAGCAAGTTCAGGTAGAGAATACCATCACATCACTTTGTATGATAGTATTCTCTACTTTAACTTTTGATTTATTCTCTCCGGGTCAAGTTGAAATAATCAGCAGATTTTTTCTAATTATAAAAAAACATTATAATTGTAATATAATGTAATATATTGGAATATAATTGTAATATAATGTAATATAAATTAACACAATCTAACATACATTTTGGAAAGCACCAATCAAAGAGCTGTGAACAATTGTGTTTCTCAATCTTGACTGCTCTAAGATGGGTGAATTTCAACTCCCAGAATTCTCTCACCTGCATGGAAATTCTGGGTATTGAAGCCCACCCAACTTAAAGCAGCAAAAGTCGAGAAACACTGACTTACATGATAGAATTAAAACCCCAGGCCTCTATTTCACAAGTGATTGTCTCACTGTGTTGTCAACACAGTGCTGCCTTCTGGCTTATGTTTTCAATATTTCAGCTTGGCCTATAGTCCTGGAGTTTCCACATGGTCTCCTATCCAATCATGCTTAACTTTTTTGATAACAGCTACAGTTTTTGATAACTTTTTTGATAACAGCTACAGTTAGTCAGATACACGTATCTTCTACCCCAAAATCATAAGCAGGTAAATAGGATAACAGTATTCAATTAACCTTGAATAACTATACCAAAAAAGATGTAGGCTAAATTTATATAAATGTTGATTTTATGTAAATGTGAATAAAAATAATTGTAATTCTTTGTAGGAGTACATTTTTGCCTTAAACATTTACTAACTTCTATATTTGAGATGTAATTATTCCTCACAAGCAGTTATAGCATTGGTTAAATGAATGTACTGATTTAGCAGAGTGGACCACACTACTATAAGAAATTAAGTGGATTCTAATATTAGGTACAATGTGGAAATGAAATATATAAATTCCTATACTTAAAAGGAATGCTTATTTAATTTGTGCTTAAAATGCTGACAAAGTTATCAGAAATCTGTAAAACTGTGTACTAATTATGCAATTTCATTTGAGAAGCATTTTTTACTGGAGAAAATAGTAGGATTTTAATATACTTATTAGAGATCATGTTAAAATATGAAGATCAGAACAAACGAATAAAACGTTTAGATGTTATTACACCATTTTTGAAAAATTTTGAATGTTATTTAGACTCACATATATTTCCTAATTTTTATTATTGAGGAATCCCAAGAAAACCTTTTGAGCTGCTATCAAGATCATGTCTATCTTTCGCTAAGATTTATCTTGCTTCAAAAAAGGCTATATTTTTCTGCCTAGCAACATGTGTCTTATTGGAGGACCTGCTTTTTAAGTCACAATATTAGGATTCTGGTTTCTATGGTGACAGAAAAATATAAAGGATACTGCAAAGAACTTTCAGGCTGTTTTAAAAGCAGGACTTGCTGGATCATGAATTCTGAAAGGCAGTTCCAGTTGATCAACATCCTATGATTAAAAAAAAAAGATTATGAAGAGAGGAAGTGGCCTTCATCTCCTTTTTCAGGCAAGATGTGTCCTATTATATTTTTGTAATTCTAGATAGTTGCAAACAAGTTCTGGAAATCAAGGGATTAATGAAACTTCCTGAGTCAGGCCTTATTTAGACAAGAAAGGAAAAGAAACCCTGTAGGCATCTTTTAGAAGGCTGTAATAATACTTAAATTTTATAGGTATGTTATCTGAGAGAGAGATTCTAAAAGAGATTGAAGGCCTTCCATCCAATTCCAATAAAAGTTGATCAAGAAGTCATTAACAATTAATACCAGAATTCATTCTACTGTTATTAAAGTGTTGAATTTACTATGAATGGGAGAAATGAAGGAAGAATAAAAAGTCTGCTGTTTCCATGTGGAAAACAACTGTCATTCTTTTCTTGTAACTATCATCCCTTAACATTCTCTTGCTTCTTCTCTCAACCTGAAGGCGGATTCTTTAGCTTTGACCTGGAGTGCTGTGTAAATTCAACCATTGGGGTCAACTAGCTTGTTGTGAGTTGTGAAGGCAAATAAAAGTAGAATTAGCTAAAGAAAGAGGAGGCTTGAGTTTACTAGATCTGAAAGTGTATTTTGATGGCTGCCGTTTGCTCTGGATAAAAGATTGTGTGCCTCTCCAAAACAAGAGATTACTTGAACTAGAAGACCATGAACTAAGATTTGGATGGCACACCTACTTATGGTATTACAAGGTTAAAATAAATCCCGATTTAAGAATCATTCTTGTTAGGCATACCATCTTAAGGGATTGGAATAAATATAAAATAAGGTTCTCTACAAAGATACCTGTTTGGGTGTCACCTCAGGGGGCTTCTTTTAAGAAAAGAAACAATGGTGATGCCAAACTGGTGGACTTATGATCAAATAATATTTTTTAATCAAGGTGGCATCAAATCCAAAGAAGAATTGGAGTCAGCAGGACATGTCTGACACTTGTTTGCATACTTAGAACTGAAAGAAAGATTCAGATAAGATAAAAAAAAGTTGTGGGTTTGACTTTTTAAAAAATGAAATAAAAACGTTATGAAATCATTATGATGTTTGAAATCATACTGTGTGGTACACGAAAGTAAAAAGTTGAGACTGTAATTATTCTACTGCACTGAAAAGATTTGGAAATTAATGCTTCCCCCCATTTTTTTTCCTTTACCCTACACTTCTGTTTTCCACTTTCCCCTTTCCTAATATCTTTATTTTCAGTTGCATGCTATATTTTATATTTCATTGAGTTTAATAAGAATTATATATTTTGCAAAAAAAGTAAAAATTACTAGATTTGCAATAAATATATGTTATGCTTCAATGAATGATTACATACACTGAGATTACATATCAAAGCCATATATAAAGGCATTATTAGAAAGGAGCAATAAAAGTGGACAAGTATTTTTGGTGACTTTCTTCAGACATGTGGGGGGAGTCATTAAATCATACATCAGTATTTTTTGCTTTTAAAAACAGATCCCTTAACTCCTCTCTTTTTCTAATAGATCAATGTTTATAGCACCTATAAAGTGCTATAAATACAGCACCTGCTTCTATATTCAGAAGGCCATTACTGGATTTTAAAATGGAATCATTAATTTAATTTACAATTTCAGTGAGAATTGGGATCTGTCTTCTTAACTTGGGAGAAACATGTTCCTATGCAACATTTCATAGTGAACTAATGGGAAGGAGTACCATGAATAAGGGGAAATTAGATTTTTCTAATTTTTGCTGAAAAAAACAAATTTTGGTAAAGAAGTGAGACAGTTTGATTAACAGCATTGTACTGGAATATATTAAAAGGCACCTTTATTTTATTTTTATTTCAGTACTCAGGGTCACAAAAGACTTGGAATGATGTTTCTATGATAGTGGAGCCTGTGTGAATTTATAAACACATTCCACATAACGATAAATACCCAGCCTGGAACCACATTCTTTCTGTTTTGTTTGTTCAAATGAATTTATATGATATGTAGATTTATAACAATAATCCACCCACTAACCCAATACTGTTTTTGTACCAATGAAGAGCCTCATGTCTTAAAAGAAAATTAAACAGATTTATGGTTTTCCTGACTAAGGGTAAAAATAAAATGTAAAAGTGGTAAAGGCAGTTTGAAAATACTTAAAAAACACATACACTATTTTTTTTCTACTTTGTGGAACAAGCTCAGATGAATTTTAAATAATGGAACATAGATTATTGGATTTTCCATTCTTGGTTACCATTTTAAAAGAGCAGACTCTTTGATTACTAATGAGATCAGAGGGGAATGAGAAAAGAATTTCCGAGGGATACGTACCCCTGAGAATGTCTGTTACGCTAGTGATTTTCAGATTCTTCTATCTTCTATCCCCCAATCCCTAAATCAAAGAACTTGGATTCCACTGTGACAGAAACTAAAAGCCCATTTTTCTTTGTACATTTAAATGAATTCTGTTGCTCTGTTAATTATTTAAAGTAAGCTTTAAGAAAATAAAAATGCAGTGGTGTTAAGTAAATTGCACTGCAAAATAAAAAAAAATTCCATCAGTGTTGAAAATTATAATGATACCATTGAGGAGAAATTTTCATTCTATGTCTGAGAACATAAAATCAAGACAAAATATGCCAACATGAGGAAGGTTGTGATACGTATTTCACCTGATTGGTATGAAAACTGTGATGGTATTTCACTTGCTAGCATGTTGATTTTGGGATTGTTGTTTGAAGCAGCAACACATAGTGTGGCTTGGTTGAAAATGATCTGTTTCATTTTTGGAGTTGTCCTCTCAGAGAAAATATGCTCATGCAAGTAATTTGATAAAAAGTAAAAGTTTTTAATAGCTCTTCCACTAAATACTTAATATTCGGATTTGCTTTACATCATAAAATATCTAAATGTCAACTCTTAAATAATCCTAATATTCAGTCACTTGATCATCAAATAAAAGTGTCCCAGGAAGGTAATAAACAGTTTATTTGCTTCATTATCATTTTGAAATAATGACTTAATAACTCACAAATATTCAATTTGATATTGGCTGCAGATAGAAAATATTCATAAAATCAGAAATATGTACAGATAATCAGAAACAATTAACAAACTACCACATTTTATATTCCCTGGTAGATCTGCAAAACAATACCAATTAAGAAATATGCCTTCATCAAACCTTTTCTTCCAAGAGGTTAATTTATTTTTGAAAGTTTCTATTTTATTTGGAAGATGAGTCACAAATTAATGAAATGTGTTTAGTTTACACATGCTAATTTCAATATTATTGAAAGATTATTCAGTGGTTATTAAATTACTTGTTTTTTTATTCCTGAATAGTACTTTGTGACATGACAGTTGTTTCCTTCAAAGATTTGGCAGTTTAGTTATTGGCTTTAGAAAGATTAACAGTTATTTTTTCAATTAGAATACACATCAAACCATTCAGGAGTCATCTGTTCATATGCAAAGATTGCATAATAGATCACGCAGTATATACTACAACTTATCAATCAGTATTTGTAATCCTTTGCCTTAACCCTACTACGATACATGCCTATATAGCAGTGGTGGCGAACCTATGGCACGGGTGCCAGAGGCGGTACTCGGAGCCCTCTCTGTGGGCACACGTGCCATTGCCCCAGCCTTGCCTCCCCCCGCGACCCCCTCCTCTCCAGCAGCCCCCCTGAAGGAGAGTTGCCCCTGAGCGTGGCTCACGCAGAGCAGCGCAGCCAAGAACATGGCAGCCAGGCAGCGTAGACAAGACTCTGCCTTCACACCCCATTGTGCACAGTTGATGCTGCAGGGCGCGAGCAGAGGGCGTGACCGCCATAGCGCTGCTGGGCTGCCTGGGCGATCTGCAGCAGGCCCTGGAGGCGGTGAGTGGCCCTGCGGGCAGGCGGGGTGGGGGATGGGGGCAGGGCAGGGGCGGGGCAGGGGGTGGAGTGGGGGCGGGGCCAGTTTTTGGGCACTCGGTCTCTAAAAGGTTCGCCATCACTGCTATATAGCAATAGTACTACCATTTATATAGAAATCAAGAACATTTTTTCAGTCCAGTTAATTTTGTGAAAGCTATTCATCAATAAAGCAAAAATCTCTAAACTTGAGCAGAACCTAGGCAATGTTGAGAGACTATACTGTGCAGGCAGTTTATGAATCATGATACATTTATCGGCACTTTCTTCTCATTGGGTATTTGGAGATGAGTAAAAAAAGTTAAGATGGTATTCATGACTTTGAAATTGATTCCCAAGCTGTTCTATTTGTGTCATGAAAGGTAAGCACTAAAAAAGAGCATGGCTTTGATTGTGTGATCACAACCATTATCCTGACCCCTTGTGAATACCCCTAGTTACTAAAAAAAAAAATCCTGACATTGTTCGAAATTTATGCTGATTCATCAGTTGAAAGCATAAACAGGTTGAATTTCGCCAACAGGATAATAGACTGAGCTTCATTATTGCAAAACATGTTCCAGTTTGTCACGTCATTAAATAGAGAGCTTTAACTACTGTATTTACTACTTAATCTCAAAGTGCTTTGTGAGCATCTGATATTGTTGGCTTTATCATTATCTCTCTTACTGTATCCAGCTTTTTATACTCAACTTTCTTTTGAGATTTATTGCTGGTTTAAGTTATTAAAAATAGCCAATAGGTCTTTTCTTGAGATAAGCATACAAATGCCTCTTTAAAGTGATAGATTTCACTGCACAGTTCAATAAGGACTCAACGTTTCTTGTAAAGTGGAACAGGCTGTCTATTAGATCTTTCGTTTGACAAATCATATTGAAGATAGCTTCCTGTTTACAGTCTTTTGCTTTTTCATGGCTGCATAATCATGTCAGATATTTCTAAAGCTTCTTTAATTCTTATTATAGGACTCTATCAATTTCACAACAGAATTTGTTTTTGTTCATATATTTCCATTCAATTCCAATTTAAGATTAATCTCAGACTTTCAAAATCTCAAGCTAGATAATTCTGTTCCCTTCCTCCCGACCATTATTGGAAGTAATATATTGGTTTGGTTGTCAGTGGATTCAATATAGTTTAGGAAAGATATGCTATATATTAAGTGGCATTTGATATACTTCTCCATATTTTATTTTAAGATCTTGTTTTGCAAATCAGCAAGTGAGACAACTATATTATTTGTAGCTGAGCAAGACAAGCTGTGAGGAGAACTTATAATGTTAACTGTTTCTCAGTGAACAGAATGCAAAAGTATTCAAATATTTTGCATAAAGAACAGACTCTAACAACATTGACATTTAATAATAGCTGGGTATTTTGGCCGCCTTAATATTATTCTGGGTGGTTTATTAATTTCAGCTGTCTGGAACCTGAAGCCCAAGCTGGATGCCATATGCTCTTTTTAAAAGGAGGGAAAAGCTTTTTAATGTATTTATTTTAGTTAGATATATGATTTAAGTTTTGGAGAAGTGCAATATATCATTAAGTGAATTTGCAGTGATCAACCTGGGAACATATTATTTTATTCTACTTATTCATGTTGTGTGTGTGTGTACATTTTCAATTATTGTTGTTTAGTACATGTTTTATTTTTTCCCCTCTAAATATCCACTTTGGGTGCCATCTATTTATGAAATATAAAGCTCCTCTGAAAAGAGAAACAAATAGAAAATACCATATTTTATGTTGTTTTTCATAGCTATGTGATTTTTAAGTCTTTGAAATCCTTTCAGTGGCTATATTCAACATACATAATAGACAGTAATTGTGGAGTTGTAAGTTGAATTAACTTAGATTCAGTTATTGGTGAAATTTACAAGCTATTAATTTACTAACTGTACTATATAATAACATCAGGGAATGTGATGTAAAGTGCACTGCTGCTTAAAATTCAGAAAAGCTTCATCACAATTCCTGTTGGACATGAACATGGACATGGACACACAAATACAAACTTGCTCATTTTTTTCCTGTATAATAAATACCAACATTGATTCAGGACTGGAGGAAATTGTGGATTAAAGGGCCAAGAGGTCATTGCTCAGTCACTCTAGACTCCTAGTTCATCTCAGTTAAAAGTTAATTTCTTTACAGGGTTCAGAGAAGGCAGTAATCCTGCCATTTTCTATGTGAGGGTAAATCTGAATTGATGGCCTTATTTCCTGTAGTCACAGACAGGTCACAGAGATCATTACTTTGTCAGCTAATGCTGGTTAATCCTTTAGGCTTCATGATGAATCACTTCTCAGAACAAAATGTAACAAATGAGCTTGATGTTTTGATTGGGCTACCTTTTGCTTTATTTGCTAATCTTCTGAAGTTCAGTATATAAAGTTAAATGATTGCCTCCACAAGGAGACCAAATATTATTTTACCTTAACACGAATGTAAGTACTGTTTTGTTAAAATCTGGACCTCTTTTTTAATTTTTGAAAATTGAAGGCCAGTGGTACTGGCAACAATCCACAGTGATGCCCAAATGACAAAATACAGTGATTCTCCCCTGAATTCAGTTATGTACATTCTGACATCTGACACGATTCAGTTATGTACATTCTGATATCCGACACTGTAATCCACAGTGTTTGTGTGATGATGTAGTCACATTTGATTATTTTTCTTTTTTCATTAAGATAATCTTAATCTGGAAAAAAGAAATGTCATTCACTGTACAATGAAAAAGACCATAACTTAAAATGATTAAAGTAAACTAAGGAACAATAGCAGGAAGAAATTAAGAAAAATTAAAAAGTATCTGTTTGAGAGTCAGTTTGGTGCAGTGGTTAGGTAATGGTAAAAACCGCGAAGCCCTGAGTTCTAGTCCCAGCTTAGTCACAAAGTCACTTTCTCTCAGCCCTAAGAAGGAGGCAGTGGCAAAGCACTTCTGAGAAACCTTCCTAAGAAAACTTCAGGACTGATGAAAACAGTCTCCAAGAATCAGACATGATTGAAAGGAAGAAAAATAAATAAATATGTCTAATTCAATGTTTAAACTTCCCCAGTAAATTTAGACCAGGAGCTTCAGGCTTTTTCAAGTCACCAAATCTGCCGGTTACATTTTCCCCCCAGAACTCCTGATCTACAAAATGGCAATCTTATGATTTTTTTTAATGCAAGAACAAGTTCTGCACTTCGCACTACAGTATGGATGCCTCCAGCTGTGCCCAAGTGACTTTTTTCCTTAGTTTCTCACAGAATCCATCAAATGATCACAAGACTAGGGTTCCAGAGAACAGAGTTTCCCTATCTAAACTTTATGGGAGATATGGTTTGACAGATATGATTCCTTGTACTCATTGTTTAGAGTAGAATGGATATCAAAAATTCCACTGGGTACCTGCCTCCTTTGGATCACACACATTTCTTCACTTGCTTCCCCTTGATGATGCCCGTGCCAAGAGCAGTTTTCTTGTTAATTTTGTGAGCCAGGAATAAACCCTTCAAGCCTTTTGCCTTGCTTCATTCCACTGTCTGTTTTGAAAAACAGGAGGATCTATAGCATCTTCTTTATATTCTCCTATTCAGGCCTGGTTTGTGGGAGTCATGTCATGTGCTCCAGCACTAGATTTCAGAAATATGGGGGCTCTCCCCCAACCCATGTTGGTGCCTTTATCTTTCTCATGCTCTGCCTGCTGCCATCACACTTTCTTGCTGTTGCTATTTTACTAGTCTCCTGTGCTGTGCTCTGATTGCAGAAACTCAGGGCGCATCCAGATAGTCAGTTTCATGTGCTTTCCTCCAATCCACAAGGTAGTCCTTAGTATGCTGGCATGATTTGCTTGGCCCTAAAGTGAACTAGGTTTTGTTTGGTCTCAGTAAAAAGGACAAATAGTACTATCTTGACAGTTTAATACGAACAAGGAAAGTGATTGGTGGATTTCCTGACAGGGCTGTGGTGGGAGACTCACCTCTTGTCCTCCATAATGTTAGGAGGGGTGGGGATGAAAGTGGGGGAAGAAGTGAGATTTGACCAGTAGGCTTAGGATTTGTTAGTGCCTGATCCATGGAGATGGGGAGGTGGAGGCCTTCTGCTTCTCTGGGAGCCCTCCCCCACTCATCTCTCTTTCTTGTCTGTTGTGTTCACGCAGCCTTTTTGTTCACTGATCTTTGTCTTGCATGCTTGTTCCTTTCACTTGTTTGTTTCTCTTGATTGCTCTTGCTCGTTTGTCTGTTGCTCATTCCATCTCCTGTTGTGCCACTTTCTTTGATTCTGTTACTTGCTCCATCATGCTACAAGCCTTTTTTTTTTTGCTCCATTACATACGGTTATCTTGTTTGCTCCATCACTCCCTTCACTGCCTGCTCTCATCTCTTGCTCCAGATTTATGCTTTGATCATGCCTATTTCCTCAGCCACTTTCATTCTATGATTCATCCCACTGCCTCTTCATCACCCTATCACTATTGCTCCATCAGTCTCATTTGTGTTTCTCTCAGACTGTCTTCCTTATTTGCCTTGCTTGCCTCCCTCATCCCTCTCTCACCTTTTTGGTGCAGTTGCTCTTTTGATCGTTTGCTTGTTCACTCACTGTATAAATCAGTTGCTGGGGTGCTGTTAACCTGCCTCAATTAGTGCTGCTCTGTTGCACTATAGCTAAAAAGCCCATATAATGCCCGGCCAGTGTTGTGCATCAATGCTCCATGCCTGATCCTTTTTGCTGTCCAAGCCACAATGGCAATAGAGGAGAGTTGCTATCAAGGTAGGGGATGGGGTCACAGTATCTGTCAGGTGCTAGGCAGGCCCAAGCTCGTGCTATGTGGTGAATAGCGAGGCAAGAAAAATTCTATACATAACAGGACTGTGTCGGGAAAAGATGGGGAACAGTTCTTTAAAATTGGATCAGATAAATGTGAAGCTAAGTGGCCTCAGCTGTGAGCTGGGATCAAATGAATGCTACATCATAAAGATGTGTAATGAGCACAAAACAGATGACCACATTAAGCTCCTGAATGAAAACAAGAATATAAGTCTAACAAACAAATACTTGTCTTTAAGCAAAGGCACTTAGGGGGGCATATCAATGAGCATATCAAACCACTGACAGCCAGCCATTGCTCAGGAATGGGGAAGAGCTGTGTTGTCCTCTTCCTGCTTGCTGACCTGCATGCCCACTGGGGACCAGAGTAAGAAAAATCTCTTTCAAAATTTCCTAAGGGACATGATTTAGACTCAAGAGCTACCATACCTACCACTAGATGGCAGTGAAGGGATACAAAAATTTCCTCCAGATTCTTTTCAGCCCACATCTGGTACTGTGGCCTATAAAGCAGCCAAAAATCCCAGTGTGAGTGTGTTTATGTGTGTGTGTCTGCATGTGTGGAGGACAAACAAATGGAAAAAGTTGTCTATATGGAAGAGATAAAATGCGCGTGTGAGAAGGTGGGGAAACGAAAGTTATGGATGTCAGAGAAAAGAATACTTGTGCATTGGATCATTTTGCCTAAAGACACTCGAACAATTTTATAAATTGTCCACCTATCTCTAAGGAAGCCAGATTTACTTAAGAATTGTGTTATTAACAACTGCATGCTTCATTTAACAACTGTGACAAGAAGGGTCATAAAATGGGGCATACTTAACAACTGTCTCACTTAGCAATAGAAATTTTGGGCTCAGTTGTGGACTACTACAGATAGTTGATTTGTTAGGTTAGAAAGGACATGAACTTTCCTCTTTGAAATCTAGTAATTTGAGGATTACACACACACATGTATGTATGTATGTATGTATGTATGTATGTATGTATGTATGTATGTATATGTGTGTTTCCTAAATTTTTGGATTGCTAACAAAGAATTAAGGGGGACTTAATTTCTTCCTCCCATATTTGGGCTGACAGGGTGCATCAAAAAAACACTCAAGATATGAGAGAGAGAGAGAGAGAGAGAGAGAGAGAGAAAATACAAGGAAGCATTAACAGACATTTACATCCTTTGTTCACACTTGGCATAATGCAAGGCATTTGAATTTCATATTAACTCTGAGCATTTGATATTGATTATCTCCTTGGAATATAATTGTTTAGTCTGCACTATAACTCTTATTGCTAAAAATTAGGCAACAGTGCATTTTCTCCAGGAAGGTTAAAGGAAGTTTTTTAGGAGCCAAAGATAGAATGCCTGTTTTTCATGCATATCACAAAAGAGTAACTTTTAATTGCAGATAATTTCCAGATGATGTTAATCTGAACACATTTTTAAAGGACTATTCATCTTTGAAAAGGTTTTTAAAATAAACAAGAGGCATTGAGTTTTACACATTTTTGTACCCTCAAATTTATTCCACTTGTATTATATAGTCCATTAAAGTTGGGTGGAGAATAAATTCAAATAAGTAAATAAAATAATAAATACAATCCTATAACCAAAAATATTTTTACTAACAGTTTGGAATTTTTATGCACATTGATTTTTTAATATCTTTAACTGCAGCTTTTTACACATATAATAAAGCCACATGATCCAATGTCATAATTCTCTTACAATCACTATGCTTCAGTATTACTTAGCTTACTTGTGTGAATCCTGAGATGGCGGTTCATTCTGTTAGAGGTGTTTGAATGTCCTACTTCCATTCTCTTGAGAATTCTTCATTTCTCCATCTCTATAACAGAATTTAAACTGACCTCCACATAAATTTATAATCCTAAATCCACTCTTTCAATTTCAGATGACAAATCTTCTGAGAAATTGCCTATGTTATAGAAGTGCAAAGTTAGAGCAACTTTGAGCCATATATTGCATATGAAATAGTGAATAAGTGCACTATTTGCCACCCGACCCAACACAGCTGGGTAGATGTCTGTGTTGATCCTACCGACTCCAATCCATTTAAGGTGACAACCACCAGCTGCCAAAGCTGTATTGCTAGATCCAGGTTTGCTACTACTGTAGCACATGCATAGGAGCATGTGTTCAAATGCAAAGTACACACTTGGAAAGACGCACAGCTGTATTTGATCTGGGTATGGAGAGCAATATGAAGGACAGGAATCTAAAAAGCAATTTATAAATTCACCAGCTAAGAAAAAAAAAACCTGTAGTTGTCATGGTTCCGGCTAATGAAATACTTCAAAGAACTTCCAGGCATGTTTATCCTAAATCCTTTATTAACAGTGTTACAAATTGACGGCACATCATGGAGGTATGCCAGAATCTGAATTCCTCTTGCTGGCATCTAACTTTTCTTGCTAAACCCCTCCCTTATCTTGCAGTCACAAGTCACATCTTTCAATTAGCCTAGAGGGCAAAGATTCACTTCCTTTCCTTTTCCGGGCTTTTGTTATTATTCTCCTCCCTTTTCTCTGTCATCTGAATTAACTCTAAAAATACCAGACAGTTCTGCATATTTTGTCAAAGCAAGAATATTCAATATTAGCAGCGTTGACAGTAGTCTTAGGATTCAGTACTATGAGATTACTTTTAAGCAGGGGTCTTCAAACATGGCCCTTTTATGACTTGTGGACTTCAACTCCCAGAATTCCTCAGCCAGCGTGCCTGGCTGAGGAATTCTGGGAGCTGAAGTCCACAAGTCATAAAAGGGCCACGTTTGAAGACCCCTGCTTTTAAGCATTTAAATTGAACCAAGCCATTTTACTGGATTGTTTTATTGAAAAACAACCCTGTGATGCCCCGTGGAGCTGTCTTTTACTTCATTCAGTGTATATTTTGGAATGGATGGAAAACCAAATTTGTTGTTTTCAACGTTCTACAGTGACCAACCGCACTGCTAATTGCTTCGTATACATCACGTTTTCCTGTTTGGTCTGTAAGAATTCTTCACCATATTTGCATTAGACAAAATGAGTGTTTTATTGCAGCGTTAAGCATTGCTAGGAAAGAAAAAGAATGCATGACTTGGCATAGAAGCAGTTTTTCTGCACTCTATAAGATTGCTAACTGAACTGACAAAAAGTAGGCCTCAATACCAGAGGCCTTGTAATTTGCACCAAGCAGCCAACAGCTGATGAAGCAGGAGGCAATTAAGCTATTGGTAAGAACCGTCTGTCCATCCATGCTTTCACGGAAGAAGCCTCAGGCCACTGGCTCCTGTACAAATCCATCTGAAGTATTGAAGAAAAACAAAACAGATGCCCAGCAAGTACTGTTACAGCCGAAGAATATGAGGAGTGGGGTGGGGGGTTGCAGCCAACGCATAGTAAATGGAATGATCACCAACAGATACATGCCTGGAAAACAACCTGCCAGAGTGTTGATTAGGGAGACAGTGGCCTGGGGGAAAGGAGGTTGTCCCTACAGAAATAGTTTCTGTCACAATTTCCCAAATGAACAGGAGCAGGAGAGCAGGGTAGAGCACAACTATATTTTGGATGGTATTTGTGTCCTACAGCCATTATCCGTTGCTATGATTTTTCATTAAAAAGCCACTTTATTTATTGTAATATTTGTTACAATTATAAGCCGTCTAACTCCCAGCAGCTCTAAGACCTCTCCCACTCCTACAGCAGCCGGGGTGCAAAATATATCTTTGCCCTTTAGACAAAGTTGCCTGGTAGTCTGAGTACTCCCATTTAATGCAGCTGATTTTCCTGGCAAATTCATACCTAATAAGTCCCGAAGTATTAAGACTGTCAGCTCTCAATGCAGATAAATCCAGAAATAACTCCCCTGCTCAGTGGGTTTATCTGTACAAACAAGACGTTCAGTGAAACCTATTCATACAAAAGATCTTCCTTTTGGCTGATCTCTCCTGTAACCTAGAATTCTCCAAGGAGACAGCCTAGAAAATAGCAAGTGGCTCAATATACAGACCTGGCATTAGCGCTTGGAAGAACACGGTCACACCAAGAACCAGTAGAATATGATCACTGCTGGATCATCCTTTTTTCTAATCACAAGATTGCCAGCTATGTATGAAAGTTATAAATGAACCTTTTATTGTACAATCAGCTGAGGTTCCTTCCAACTCTATTATTCTATGTTCTATGTTTCTTTCCTAGAATAAAACTGTGAATACATTTATTTGCAGTCATTGGTTTTTAGCAAAATTCATGTAAAACTGCAACAAGCCATATTAGTTCACTTCATCCCCTCTAATATTAAGAGCACTATCTGCCAACATCAATTTTTATATCTTCCTTGCGGCCATTGCAAAAAAATGCAGCTTTGTTACAGGTTCATCTACATCAGTGAGCAGAAAATAGATTTTTCTTCTTCTTCTAAGCCAGGGCTTTTCAACCTTTTCATCCATTGTGCCACTTTTAGGATATGTCAATATCCGAGTTCCACCAGTCATCTAGCAAGGTGTCAAAAACCTGATCACCAAAAAAAAAAAAAAAAAAAAGGAAAAAAAGTGATAAAGTACAGGTAATCCTTGACTTACAACAGTTTGCTTAGTGACTGTTCGAAGTTACAACAGCACTGAAAAAGTGACTTATGACCATTTTTCACACTTATGACCGTTGCAGGATTCCCAGGGTCATGTGATTTACATTCGGATGCTTGGCAACTGATTCATATTTATGATGGCTGCAGTGTCTCAAGGTCATGTGATCCCCTTTTGCAACCTTTTGACAAGCAAAGTCAATAGGGAAACCAGATTCACTTAACAACCTTTTATATCAGGGGTGTCAAACTCAATTTCATTGAGGCCCTCATTAGCATTGTGGTTACTGTCGGGGGGAGGTCCTTCCTTCCTTTTTCCCTCCCACCCTGCCTCCCTTCTTCTGATTCCCATCTCCTTCCTTCCTTCCTTCCTTCCTTCCTTCCTTCCTTCCTTCCTTCCTCTACTCCTTCTTTCCCTCCTTATTCCCAGCAGAAGCGCCAGGATCAGCGCTGGGCTCCAGCTGATCCTGGCGCTTCTGCTGAGTCCTGACAACCCTGCAGCTCCAGCGTCTCTCGCTCAGGTTTGTGCGGTGCTGCCACCACTTCAGCTCACTTCTCTAGGTCGGTCGCGTACCACCTGGCAGGTGCCAATGTACCACCAGTGGTACGGGTACCACTGGTTGAAAAGCCCTGTTCTAAGCTACAGTGATTCAATTGGATTAACAAAGGCACAACGAATCTACCTGTTATGTACTGAGCTTAATTGGGAACAGGTGCAGGGAGCTGCCCTGAACAGTCAGCAGACCACGTGGCTTGCTGGGCCAGACTTGCTGTCTGCAAGGGCTGACTAGGATGCATTTGAGCGGGAAAATACGTTGCATTCATTGGTTGGCAACGCCCCAGGGTGAATGTATAAATGGGACGGAGCCATTTTGTTCTGAGTTCTGTTTAGCTGCAAATAAAGAAGTACCTGTTTGTGAGTCCTGCCTTTTCAATGCCTACCAACGCAAGAAATAGAACACTACCTTTAGGTTCCTGATATAATTAGTAATGCAATAAGTAATGGTCATAAGAATAATAAAGGAGAATAATGAGAAGCAGATCATGAAACAAATTGAATACAAAGAGTAGTAGAAGAAATCAAGTAAGCCCCATTCAGTTTAGAAGCAAACAGTGAATGCTTAGAATTTAATAAATTTAATACACAGGTTTATTCCACTGAAGCGTCCTCTTTTAAGAACTATTCAATAAATATTAAAATTGAACAAAATATTTGGCATTTGGAATTGATCCCTACCAAACTCTCCTTTATTGCCTACCCCAAACCTATTGTCTTGCAGAGCCAGTTTGCTTGAAAAGTATATAATAATAATAATAATAATAATAATAATAATAATAATAATAATAATAATAATAATAATAATAATAATAANTGTCCAATCTCTTCTTAAAAACTTCCAGTGTTGGAGCATTCACCACTTCTGGAGGCAGGTTGTTCCACTGGTTAATTGTTCTAACTGTCAGGAAGTTTCTCCTTAGTTCTAGGTTGCTTCTCTCCTTGATTAGTTTCCATCCGTTGCTTCTTGTCCTGCCTTCAGGCACCTTGGAAAATAGCTTGACTCCCTCTTCTTTATGGCAGCCCCTGAGATATTGGAATACTGCTATCATGTCCCCCCTCGTCCTTCTCTTCATTAAACTAGACATACCCAATTCCAGCAGCCTATGCTTTAGCCTCCAGTCCCCTAATCATCTTTGTTGCTCTTCTCTGTACTCTTTCTAGAGTCTCAACATCTTTTTTACATCGTGGTAACCAAAACTGGATGCAGTATTCCAAGTGTGGCCTTACCAAGGCATTGTAAAGTGGTATTAATACTTCACGTGATCTTGATTCTATCCTTCTGTTAATGCAGCCCAGCACTGTGTTGGCCTATTTGGCAGCTGCAGCACACTGCTGGATCACATTTAAGTGATTGTCCACTAGGACTCTGAGGTCCCTTTCACAGTTACTACTATTGAGCAAGGTACCCCCTATACTATACCTGCACATTTGGTTTTTCTTGCCTAAATGTAGAACCTTACTTGTTCATTTGATATAATCTTTAAATGTAATTCATCTCTCATCAAAAGTTGTAAGTGAAATTGAGTATGCATTTTATAACTATGCAAAAGCCAAAGCAAACGTGACATTTGAATCTACAGCAATAGCTAGGTTGGTGATGAAGAAAAAGAGTGTGTTAAACAAATTTTCTACAGGGATAACAAGATACTTCCAAAACTACACGCTCTGTGAAGTTTATAAAAATGTGAACCAATTAATACCAAAAAACATAAAGAACTGAACTTTTATATACAATATATCACAAGTGGGGGATATTGAACATAACATCCTGGCTAAGTTAGTGGATGGACAGAAAGAACAGAGCTGGGGAAAGCCTAACTCGTGCAGAAGTAAATCTCCCAATAATATGTGTATAATTGAAAGAGTTCTGAAAAAGCAACGTAAACACTGTTAATGACATGAAAGGAGTTATACAAGTGGACATAATCTGGAACAGCAGGTGATTCATAGAGTGTCACCAAATCTACTGTCAGATGAGAAGGGTATGACAATAAAGCTGAATAGTGCAGAAGTTATAAAGCTACCGTAGAAGTGTACAGAACAAAACAACTAGAATTATAATTGAATTCAAGATGCTTCAGTGCAGCCCTGATTGCAGCATATATATGTTTACTCCAAATATCCCTGGGGTTAAAAATAATTCTCAAGGAATTTTAAATTTAATAAAGCAAGTGAAATAGCCAGAGGATGACTCAAATACTTTGAAGGAAAAAAGGACTAGAGGCCAAAAAATATATCATACTCCAACACAACAACAGTTTTGCTGGGAAGTAGACAAAATAGACATGAGATCCAAATCCAAAATGAGATTAATCAACAGAGTTGGCAAAAAAGTGACAAGATGTAGTCTACCGTGAAATATGCAACATTGCTGGTTGGATGGATAAAATGCATAGATGGAGATATATTTTTTTTCCATTTTCTACAAGATTACAGCATGATTTTTCTCCAAGAAACTTGGTTGATGGGAAATAATGTGATAGCATTAATTGACCATGTGTGTTTTATAAATGGGCCAAGGGGGACCAAAAGATGGGGAGTGCTAGAAGGGGCTTGCTGAGCCTAACTACAGTACATCTCAGTATGAGAATACAAGAAATTAATCCTTAAAATTATGATATAATAATAATAATAATAATAATAATAATAATAATAATAATAATAATAATAATAATAATAATAATAATAATAATAATAATAATAAAAGTTGGAAGGGACCTTGGAGGTCATCGAGTCCAACCCCCTGCCCAGGCAGGAACCCTACACCATTTTAGACAAACGGCTGTCCAGTCTCTTCTTAAAAACTTCCAGTGTTGGAGCATTCACATAGTAGTAACTGTGAGAGGGATCTCGGAGTCCTAGTGGACAATCACTTAAATATGAGCCAGCAGTGTGCTGCAGCTGCCAAAAAAGCCAACACAGTGCTAGGCTGCATTAACAGAGGGATAGAATCAAGATCATGTGAAGTATTAATACCACTTTACAATGCCTTAGTAAGGCCACACTTGGAATACTGCATCCAGTTTTGGTCACCACGATGTAAAAAAGATGCTGAGACTCTAGAAAGAGTACAGAGAAGAGCAACAAAGATGATTAGGGGACTGGAGGCTAAAACATATNCAGAGTCAGCCTATTGCCCCCAACAACCTAGGTCCTCATTTCACCGACCTTGGAAGGATGGAAGGCTGAGTCAACCTTGAGCTGGTGAACTGCTGGCAGCCGGCAATCAGCAGAAATAGCCTGAAGTACTGCATTCTAATCACTGCGCCACCACAGCTCTTAATACAGATAGTCCTCAATTTAAGACCATTCATTTAATGAAGGTTTGAAGTTATGATAGCCTTGGAAAGAGTGACTTACAGACCGTCCTTGAAGTTACAATACAACAGTTGTTGTACTAAACCCATGGTCATGTGATTAAATTTGGGTGCTTGGCTCACACAATAATTGCAGCATCTTGCCCTCATGTGGTTATGATTTGTGACCTTCCCAGCCAGCTTCTGACAAGTAAAGTGAATTCACTTAGCCATGTGATTTGCTTAACAATTAGGTGGTTTGCTTAATGACCATAAAAAAAGTTATAAAATCAGGTCCCGGTCCAGTGACATAATGACTCATTTAATGGCCACATTACTTAGCAACTGAAATTCAATTGTGGTCATAAATTGAAGACTGTAAACTGAGGATAAAATCTAAAGGGAGAAAGTTAATACAGTATGTGTTAACAACTTTGCACCATCTAAACAACAGGTAAATTGGAATTACATGGAGTAGAAATTAGTATTACATCATTCTACAAGTACAGATTTAATTATTTGTGCAGATTTTAATGTTAGATTAAATTTGGAAATATTGAAATGTAAGGATAAAAGCTTTTTTTAAAATGGGGATTATTTTCTCTCTAGATCATATATTGCATGATAAAGTCCAGTTTACATGGATCAGAATGAAATCAGTTTGGGGATTCTTGCTATCAGTCAACCACAGAGAAGGAGCTGTCACTGATTATATATTTATGTTGCCCTCATTGATTTCTCTAGTACAATGTTTTGATATTATAGATTGACCAGGGAGTGATCACTTACCATTTGGCTTGGAGATAATGTGGATATGTGGAAATAGTGTAGCACAATCGTCACAATGTAGAAGACACTGCGACGTAAAATGATGTACAAGTCCTAGGTTTCAAAATTGAGTTGTAGGCACCAATGTGCTCATCACCATTTCATTTAGTGAGCTCCAGCAATCTTCCCTACCTGATGTTTGAAGATTTTTCTATTTTTTTTTAAAAAATGGAAACTTTCATTCTGCAAAGGAAAGGACCACTTTCAAATGCAATCTCTGTTTTAACAGAGTAACAGAGCTAGAAGGGCCCTTGGAGGTCTCCTAATCCAACTCCCTGCACAAGCTGGAGATCCTATACCAGTGGTGGCGAATCTATGGCACTGGTGCCAGAGGCGGCACTCGGAGCCCTCTCTGTGGGCACACGTGCTGGTGCCCCAGCCTTGCCTCCCCCTGCGACCCCATCACCAGTAGCCCCTCTGGAGGAGAGTTGCCCCCAAGCGTGGCCCATGCAGAGCAGCGCAGCCAAGGACATGGCAGCCAGGCAGCGTAGACAAGACTCTGCCCTCACGCTCCATTGCACAGTTGATGTTGCAGGGCGCGGGGAGAGGGCGTGGCCGCCATGGCGCTGCTGGGCTGCCTGGGTGATCTGCGGCGAGCCCTGGAGGCAGTGAGTGGCCCTGTGGGCAGGCGGGGTGGGTGCGGGGCAGGGGGTGGAGTGGAGGCGGGGCCAGTTTTTGGGCACTCAATCTCTAAAAGGTTTGCCATCACTGTCCTATATCATTCCAGACAAGTGACTGTTCAGTCTCTTCTTAAAGGCCTCCCACAACTTCTGAAGTTTTCTCTAAAATTCAAATAGATAGACCATAGATATATTATTTCAATAGAAAATGTTGTGTGGATTCAGCCACACCAATCTTGGAAAGAGTGTCCAAATACTTGCAACTAAAAAAATAAAGTTATTTTCTATTCTTAGACTAGAGTCTTGCTATTTCAAAAGGAATTGCCAGATATGAAGGCATCGCTTCAGGAGTTTGCCTTATTGTAAGTGGGTTTTATGTATACCTGCTCTGATACCTGTTTCATCCTCATGCCACCAACACATTCAAAACTCCAACTGTGTCACCCTGCTCAATACAAAAGATGTCAGATTAGCATATTGATTTCAGAAGTTCATAGGCAGAAAAACTGGGAGAATAAAGAGCACAGGTTCTTGTACTGTGTGTGTTGTAAAAAAGAAAAAGTGTAAAACATACAAATTTGGAGAAAGTTTTGCAGGTTTTCTACAAAAGGATCTAAGGAAACTTTCATAGCTCTTGGGCAGTGTGTCGGTACATGATTCTATATGTCCTGGCTTTTTAAATACAATTCATGGTTATTGCTAAGTTTCAAACCTGAGTTGGGAAAATTAATAGTATAAAGGATTATCACATTTTAAAAGCTTAGTTCTGCTTTACTTGTTTTATGAAGTCATGCTATGTGTCACAATGGCAATTATCTACTGAGTTTTATTATACACAAACTCTTATATATTTATTGACCACCATAAATTTAGATACACTATAAAAGTTAACGTGACTGTAGCTTAAACAATTGAAATAGGAGCCGTGTTAATATTTGACACATATTTTATTGATGTACTTTTACTGTGGAAATTGAGTATAAACTTTAAATTAAACATTCACTTTCTTACATTGTGTATAAACAGTGATAATTTAACTTATTATCAATAGATTTGAGGGATGAGGAATACCAGTCTATCAGAACTGAGATGCAGAAATCTATGTGACCACTAGATGGCAGAAAATACACTGTGCTGCCATCTAGCTTTCATTCACATTTTTGCAGTCCAGAGCTAGTTGCCCTAGAGCAGTAGCTCCCAACCTTTTCTATACTCTGCACCCCTAGAACGCTTCTGATATATTCTCGCACCCCTTACAAAAGTTTGAAATAACGGCAACGAATTATGCCTATACACTATAATTTTGAAACCCCAAGTTTTCGCACCCGCTGGAATATCATCTCACACCCCCGGTTGGGAACCCCTGCGCTACAGGAACAGCATGAGTCTTGCTAGTCTTTAGCAAAGCAAATGATGGGGTAAGTTTCTTTTTTTAGCCTAATAGACACATTTGGAAATTTGAAAACATGTAGGTGTTCTTAAAGTATAAATTGCTTCTTGCTCATTCAAAAAACAATTGTCCCAAACAAAGCTGCACAACCTGAGGCCCTCCTGCATCCCTTGAAAGCAGAGCTCCTCCAAAACTTGTCACTGAGTTGTAATTGTAACAGAACCATTATGAAACAATCAGACTATTAACTGAACTAATTGAATATAATTACAGTTTAAGTAAAATAAATTGTTGTTTTTAATGCGCCAACCCATTTTGAACTTTTTTTGAAGCAAGGCCTCTAAATATATCATGCCAAAACCAATTGTAGCCTTAGGCCTGAGGCAAATTGTTCATCTCTGGTTTAGAAAAATGAAAGAGATTTACAATACTAGTTGCTGACTTCTGTGTCATTCCCTTGAGCAGGCATACATCAGACTTTGAGCCAAACAGATTAGAGGATTGACTATAATTGATGACTTTGCTCCTTAAATCTTAGTTGACTGTGGCTACATTAATCTAATTTCTCAGTTTTAGCAACTTTAAGCATGCTGGCTGAGAAATTCTGAGAGTTGAAATCCACAAATCTTAGAGCTGCTGAGATTGAGAAACATGGCTCTAGATGGAGCGTACCATACATTCTCAAAGGCAATTGTACAGAGAAAATGTACATGTGCATTCCAACATTCTTCAGTTTGGGAACTGCTGAATTGATTCAATTACTGCACACTTTTTGAAATAAAACAATATAAATGTGTTCTTACCAAATAAATCAGACAATATGCAAATGAATGTGAGTTAGGGTAGGGATAGGTATAACAGTTGACAGGTAATGATAATTGGGCAGTCTGAATATGAATGAGAATATTTAGCTGCTTTTCCATCCAGGCAATTAAATAGATATCTGAGTATCCTTAAACAGAATAATCTGAACCTTTGTATGCTTCCAATTTTTCCAACTTTGACAATTTCAATCTCAGAACTCTTCACAATAGTTATTCTGGCTGGGAAATTCTGGGAATTCTAGTCTACACATCAAGGGGTTGCCCAGATTGGGCAGAGCTTCATTGAGAGTGAAGAAGGCAATGTCTAATTAGCAATCTGGCCAATAATTCTTCACCCTTACTTATCTCTGTTCTGTGCCTGAGAATCTGTTTGAAGCTCTGACCACATAATAAATTCTGATCTGAATTCTTGTAACTTAACCGAGTTTATGGAATACTATACTACCTATCATCCAAGATTAGATGTTTTATGAGATTGTTCACAAGACTTGTCCTGATTGCACCTTGATCACTACTACCTGCATTTCTGTATTGATCCCACCAAATGAGACCTTTTGTTTCAATTTGCCCTTCATTTTGTCCACCTTACTTTTTGGTCAGTCTTATAAGTTTTTAATTATTCTTTTTAATCCTTATTCCCTGTCCTTATTCTCTGTCATCCTGAACCTTTCCCCCCCCTCTTTCGCCTACCTTTTCATTCAGATTCATCAATTTTAACAGATTTACACTCATTTTTCTGCTATCTGGTACTCAATATCTTTATATTCCTATACAATATAACACCCGGTACTCTGGGTTAGTCTGTCATGGTTACTATTGTTTTAAGGCCCACTTAAGTCTATACAAGTCTGATAAATTGAAATGTTTATGGGTTTTCTGTGTCATCGCCTTCCTTCACCAGTACCAGATGACTCACCATTTCAAGTAAAACCATCACCATAGTATTTAAGATTTATGTATAGAGTGCTTGAAATAGACTACAGTCTGATTTAAGCATTCTAAAACCAGTCTCTGAATAACGCAGCTTCTGATGTCTTCCGTATGATGTTGCAGTCCTCTTGACATCTGGGTTTACAGCTTAAACTATTGTAGGAAGGGAATCCATCCATATATTGCTATAGATAGACAGATCCTCTGCAAATCTTTGGTGAATGCCCGGAGGTTGGCATGTGACTTTGGGGAGCATTATTCTGCATGGCTTGCATTTTAATTTGAAGAGGCTTTATAATGAGTTCATTGTTAAATTTTCATATTGTAAAAAAAAATATCTTGCAATCTTATGGTATACTTTAATAACATATTGAGTTCAAGGACTTAAATCAAAGACTTTCCAACTCATGCTACATAGAATTTCTTCTAAAGTTTGTTCGCATTCCTTCCATATATTCATTATCTCTGGCCTCATGAATAAAAACACATGCATATGATTTCATCTGAAACTTTTGCTGAAGTATAATGGGTAGGTGCTCATTGAGATGGAATTTTTGTTTCCTTAAAGGTACTGAGATTAGAAGAAGCTTGGCAAATATTAGCTATCCTAGGGCCCTTCTCCATTTCTGCCTAGCCTAATTACAGTTCAAATATGCCATTTTTTTCCTATTGTGCTCCCATGAGGCTGCCTTCATCTTATCCTCAGCTCATTAGGCAAACTGAAATTGTCCATATACTGGTGTTAATGTTTTTCTCCCATGCCTTCTTATTTTGATATTGTCCAATGATAGCCTTTAGCTGTGTAAAATCTGTTAGGTTTTGTCAGTCATTACTTTGAAGAAAAAGCAGGAGCTATGCAGCAGCTCTTTTTGGTATCCAGATGGGTCCATCAACTGCTGAGGGTAAATTTCCCAACTGATTTTTCTCAAGAGTATGATCCCAAAAAATATAAATTCCCCAAGAAATGCTGGGAAGGAATTTCCAGACATTGGGGCTGGAAAACCAAAGAGACAGCACAATATCGTTGAGCTGCAGTGGTGCTGTGGTTAGAATGCAGTATTGCAGGCTGACTCTGCTCACTGTCAGAAGTTCGATTCTGACCAGCTCAAGGTTGACCCAGCCTTCCATCCTTCTGAGGTTGGTAAAATGAGGACCCAGATTGTTGAGGGCAATATGCTGATTCTACATAGAGAGTGTTGTAAAGTACCATGAAGCGGTATATACGGTAAGTCTAAATGCTATTGCTATTGGTATACACAAAATCGATAGGACCATACTGCTCAGGCAAAGCTCAATTGAAATAAGCTGCTAACAAATCCCAAACAGTTGATAATAAGTCTGATTTTCTAAATTAGTCTTGTACAAAGCTATCTAGGTATCTGAACCGATTTTGTTCTCTTGACCAATCAACATGTGCCATAATTAAGCAAGTAACTTTTTTCAATTTCACTTCATCATTCATTTTTTTATTCCCTCCTTTCATTGATCCAGAAAATTGTGTCAGCTGTATGCACTTGGAGCCAAACATCTGCATAACTGGGTGAGAATGGGACTATGTAGTGATTTTGTTCATCATCCATTTACTGGACAAAGTAAATGTACCTTACATCACCTTCAGATTTATCCAGTATGATTCAGTGAAGCATATTGGCTACACTATGGAAATTAAATTATTCCAAGGAGTGTGAAGTTTTATTTGATTTGACTTTCCCTTATACCATGCTTAAAAATACAAGATATTTTGAAATAAAGTATGGCTTGATTATAATAACTTGTAATCTGTTTTTTCATGTTGCTCCTTGTCACCCGTTGTTTTCTTCTCATTTCCTTCTACCTTCCTTAAAAACATGCACAAGGAAAGCCACAGGTTAAAGCCACTCCATTGTTCCATGTGAACAACTGTAGGTGATGGAGAAGACAAAAAAACCAACAACTAATTACTTATTAACATCTGGTTTTCAAATAATCAGCCTCCTTGACCATGTATATGTCAAACTGTTATGAAGATGACTTGGCACAAGAAGGAACATGAATTTTCTTTTTATAAAATTACACAATTGAAAATTACTTCATTTCACCACTTAGTTCTTTTTCTCACTTAAATGTCTTGAACATCTGGAAACAGTCAAAAGCTCCATAGAAGGATTTTTACACTGCTTTCCCCTAACTCTCTCCCCCCCCCCAATTCAGGAACAACTAAGGAAGCAGATTTTAAAAAATACTAATGTCAGGTTAGAAAGCCATGCCTTTTTCTTGGAAGGTCCTTCTGCAGTTGGCATTCTTGAGTAGTTCACTTTTTGGGAGTTTGGCCAAGGAATCTTGATCTCAGCAAAGAAGAAATTACCTTTTTTTCTAACAGATATTTTAGCTTTTGATTGCAAAGTTATTTACAACTGAGGACATACAGAAGACCAACTCTGAGCTGGGTTTGAACCAACCTCTGAGTTCCATCACTGTAAGATCATAAATGTGACCAGGATATATTTCAGATATAATGTCTGACCAAACGCTACCCCATCCAAACCTCTATATCAAGATTCCCTCTTGATAGGATGACAGTCCAGAAAAATTCTCTTTTTTCTGACTAAGAAGATAAATCTTTTCTTCTCTAATGTGGCTTAGCTAGGCAAAAAACCTTTTTTCGGGTGGGTGGAGATAAAAGACTTTAATAGATATTAAAAAGGGGGGGAAACTGATGGGAAAAATAACACTGAATATATGCACAATTTAAGCAGGATTATGCTGTTTAACATGAAAAATCTTTCTGTGTAAGAGGCAGAGTGGTGTAGTAGTTACTGGACATACTAATCCAGTCTCAGTCATGGGGGTTCAGTGGGTGACAGTGGGCTGGTCACTTTCTCTCAACCCAATTTACCTCACGGAATGGTTGTTACGAAGGAAAGTGAGAAGGGGGAGCATTAAGGCTGCTTTAAGCCCCAGAACAAAAGGTGGAATGAAATTCAAACAGTGTAAGAGAGAGAGAGAGAGAGAGAGAGAGAGAGAGAGAGAGAGAGAGAGAGAGAGAGAGAGAGAGAGAGAGAGAGAGAGAGAGAGATGTGAATTGTTTGTGAAAGAATAACATGCCACAGGTACACATGTTTCTTTTAAAGTTTAAATGGTATGTTTAAGGCCCCATGGAATAAAAGAAAGACTTACGTGTGCCCAGCTCTATGTAAATCATAATGTTGGCTTACATAAAAATTGTCTGTGCATTCAAATAATAATTGCTTGGCAACATTCCAATAGAGAAAAATATGTCCGAATATTTGTAGCTATGTTATATTTTGACTCTAATGGTTCAATGTCAGCCTTTCCCCTAGTTTTCTTTTTTTTTAAATTAAGTAACTTGTCTTCTCTTTTTTTTTGTATTGAAAACAAAAATGTTGATGCAGAGAAACAATTCAATTGTTTAAACTGTAAAGGCCTTTAAATATATTAGAACATTGTTTGCATTTTTGCCATTCACCCAGAGCATTAACATGTTGAACAAATGTGCACATTGTTTTGTAAACTATCACCAGATGTGCTAGATGGTATCTATTTCTGAATAGGCAATGAGACTGTAGTTGTAGCCGTACCAATATTAGAAAAGATAAGAAGGGATGCCTACAGTAGTGAATTGTGAGAGTGTATCTTCAGTCCAGATCAGGCATCTATTGTGCAATTTACTTTGCCTTAGGGCTTTTCTCTATTGTCTAGTTGCCCGTTGGCCAAATGGGCCAACGAGCATTTCTGGAGACATGATAACATTCCCTGTCAATTCGACTGAGATGGGTGGCTACAGAAATTGTAAAATACTCATATCATCTTCCCATTGCAAGTGTGATCTCTGTGCTCATTCTCCTGCTATAGTTTCAAGTACTCTTTTTCTTTCCATATCACATCATGATAGAGGCTAACTCAAGCAATTTATTGGCAGCTTTGCAGAGGGGAAATATACCCTCACAACCAAATCAAAGGTTACCATAATTTCTAAATGTCTTCCAGAATCATCTTTAACAATAGTACTACAATAGCACAATGGTTATAACATTTCCCTTGTAAATAGGAAATTGCTATTGCAATTTATCCAGTCAGCTGAGTCTTATTTGAGAAATAATATAGCGCTATATCACTGAGTTTATTTTTTAAAATAAAAAAACTAGGAAAAGATTTCTATGAGGTTTTTATCTTGCAACTTTCTATGCACAAAGCAAGATGCTGTAATCCCTGTGCTACTGTCACATTACTGGGGAAATGTAGATCTAGGAGACCTTAGAGATGAACAAAGGTTTTAAAATGCCATTTTTATTTTATGGTTGGTAGTACCTGCATCTATGTGCATTTTGATGCTTTTACCTTGTGCACATAAATTTAATTTTGCATGTATGTCTAGGTCTGTGTATCTCCCTGTGTATAAATAATGTTTAGGTATGCATTTATATATGTATGCAAGTCTTTTGTATGCACAAACACACACACACACACACACATACATACACACATACATATACATACACACACACACATTTAACATATATATAACTAGTAAGACTCACCCATTCAGCAGCTTTTGCAGAAAGTAAAATGGTTCAATCTAATGAAAGCAAATTGTGTTATTATAACATAAGTTGCAGTGTTAAGTGTGGTCCTTGAGCAACAACAAGATCCCTACTTTATACTATAAGGAATATGTATACGCTTAAACAAGTCACTATAAATTTAAAAGACAAATCTCTAGAAGACACAGCCTAATTCACCATTTTTCTCATGTTTTTTCCACGGTTGTTATCTGCTGAATAGGGATAAGAGATCTCTGTGTCTCCTAGATACAAAGTTCCAAATTAGGATTTTAAACATTTTTACAATGTAATCTGCTTAGAGCTCAGTAGGTAATTTCCTTTGTAGGTTGAACTGTAGCAAGCTATTGAGTAGAAAAAATGATATAAAGCACATAATCAAAGAAAGCTAAATCCAGCCATGTATGGGAAAAGTGGAGAAAGAAGAGCTAAATCAGCAGTAGAGTTGATTGAAATCTATCTATAACAAATTGTCTAAGAATCAAGTCAACCAACAGATGGAACTGTTGAAAGAAAGGGATATGGTCAAAACCATAAAATGATTGTGTAACAGTTGCATATTGTGTTGCAATCAATTCTGCCACTTTTAAGGTTTCTTCCATGCAGTAGGAAGAAAGAAAGAATTGGGACAGCCATTTTATATCAAAGTGTACCAAGGGTAAAATTTATGGATTTAGCATTTCTTTTAGGATAACCTCCTGCTGCAAAAATATAATATTCTACATGGGCCTGCAAATCTTGTCTTTCCATGCATAGAAGAGTACTTAAGTCCTTGATTCTGCTGTTGGTCGGATCTAGATGAATGTACTGTTTTAAGTAAAGATCAGCAATTTAATTATTATATAGTTGTTATAAAGTATTGGGTTATGGTTCTTATTGGTTGATTAAACATGTTATGATCTTGTATTCTTGTTATGCAATTTATTTGGGCTGCTTGTGTATGTTTTATGTAAGGATACTTCTGCCTGGAGGGTGTGTTGTTCAGCCAGTAAAAAAGACACAACAGCTGTCTTTTAGTTTCAATAGATCTACCAACTATACGTGAGAGTTGCTAAATTATACACTCAAGCTTATTTCTTGCAAAAAGAATGAGGTACAATACAAAAATATGTCTTTGGGGAAAAGAACCCTCAAGGGGAAAAAAGATTTTAAAGACTTCAACAATTTTGTTTTTAGATACAGTAAAACCATATCCCCCACAGGTTTTAAATATTTGCAGATGCAGATTTGTTTAGCATGGAAAATTTCAGAAATGCCTGAAATACTTACTGCATCCTCCAAATAGATTTTTCATACATAATTGCAGGTTACCAAGTTTCCCTTGTTTTATTCGAAGAATATCAACAGAAAAAAGAAACTTGTAATATTTTCCTCATTTCTCTAATTTAGTAACTTTGTGGGCAATTAGAGATATTCACAAGTTACTAAATTTTAAATTAAAATACATTTTATTTAACACTATTTTTTTTTAAAAAATGAAATATTGCTTGAAATAGAGATGGACAGGAGGTTATGTGAAATATATCATCCCAACCTTCACCTTCTGGAATGCTTTGAAATTACAGTAGTGTATGTCACAGATGTGACAATGTGGACACATCTGTGTAACTTACTATACTTTTCTATTTGCAGGACCACTTCTGTGCTTGTCTTAATAGGTTAGAGAGGGTGAGCATGCTCTAAATCCTTGGCTACCCCCCCCCCCAAGCAATGGGCTAGGATGGATTTTGAACTAGGAAGCTATATGGTCTGGCACCTGAAGGGGAAAGGATATTTTATTTTTGTTGATTGCTGTGAGTTGCTTAGAACCATTATATGAGATAGATGGCGATTTAAGTTCTGCAAATAAAGAAATAAAGGATGCAGAGATGACCACAACATTGCTCCTTTGTGATGATTTATGTCAGACATGTCAAACACAAGGCCCGTGGGTCAAATGCGGCCCGCGAAGTGGTTTCATGTGGCCTGCAAAGCCATCCTGGAAACAGTGGGGGAACGGCCCCCGCTGCCTTGGCCCTGGCCCAGGCTGGCCGGGAGCCAATGTACAATTTTGTGGTGGCCATCTATGCTGAAACGCATTCAGTCTTAGCTCCACAAAGCCGTCTAGAAACAGTGAGGAACCAGCCCCTGCTGTGTCGGCCCCGCCCCCTGGGTGCATGCTGGGGAGGTGTCACCTTTTGTGAGGAATGAAGAAATGGACCATGCCTTGGTGCTTGCCCCGGTCCCACCCCCTTCTGCCAGAGACCCTCAGATCTGTTCCACTCCTGCCCAGGCCTCCACAGGCACCCTTAACGTGAACGATGTAGAGCTGGCCATGCCCACCCAGTAGGCCACACCCACTCCATCCACCCCCACCCAGTAGGCTGCACCCACCCTGGCCGCACCCACCCAGCCCCCCAAGGGCAACCTCAATGAAATTGAGTTTGACACCCCTTATTTATGTGAACCAATGGGTCTGTCTCATCTACAGTATGTATGTTTTCACTATATATAATGTTCAATGAGCATTAGAGAGAGGTAATAAATAGGTCTCAAAATTTTTGTCTAGTTAATATTTCCTACCCTAACCCATTCTACAGGTAGAGTTTGGAGGATAAAATAGAAGCAGTGGGTAAAGACCAGTATGCACTGTTTTGTGTTCTGGAGGATAAAGAGCAAGACTCCTATTAAATTTATTCTCTGTAGTTTTCTTAGCTACAACATGACAGTGGATTGCTATTTCCTTCTTATGAGTTTTTTTTCTTTTTTCTTTTTGTTACTTCCTTCTTTCCCCTTTTTGTTATTTCCCTTCCTAACCTATGGGGATTTCTACAGTAATTATTATCCTTTCACATCCTAACCAAATCAGATCCTGCTTAGTATTTTGAATTCAGCCAAAATCCACCTTGGCATTTCTACCTGCTGAACTGATACAAAAAGAGAAGACAGGATAACATAAAAAAATTAATAAATAAAAATATAATATAAGCTGGAAGGATTAAATTGATTAAAATAAAGCTGTACTTAGTAATCTTCATATTTCAAAGGAGCACATGAACAAAATAACCATGGATTTACTTTCAAGATGTATTACTTTAAACTGTGGAACCTTTGCAGTTATAATAATTTTTATAGAGATACTGAAGTTTAGGTTAAGATAATAGATCAAAATGACAGTTTCCTTAAACTGATGTCATGTATGTCAGATTGTTCTCATGGAAATTGCTACTACCAATCTCCATAGAGATCTCAACATTGCAGATGTTTATAGAGTACTTGGAAAAAAATTCCATTGACCTTTCTATTATAAATATATTATGTACAGATATTTCTTTGATTGGAATTTAGAAGCCCATCCCGAGACCAATTTTTCCTAGCAAACTTCAGTAGAAACTATGATCATGATGCATTTATCTTGATATACAAGTTTTTAATAAAAAAAATTGATGTTGCATTTGTATTAGCACCATCAATTATTTTAAAAAACACCTTGTTCTTGTCTTAGTTACATCAGTATAGAAAAATATTTTTACTTAAAAAAAAAACTAGTTTTAACTTATATGGGAGAGAAACATACTATTATGATTAACTCATCTGGATATACTTAATTGGGGAGGGGGGAGAAATTTGCTCTTCATAAGCAAAATAAAGATACACATAATAGGAATCTTGCAAAAGTGTTACTGGGGCTTTAACCTGAAAAACTGGTCATTCCTTCCAACTAGTCCAGGGGTGTTAAACTGCCATCCCATGGGCCAGATGCGTCACGCGGAAGCCGCGCCCAGCCCATTGCCGGCAATGGTAAAACTCTCCCAATACGTTGCGTGACGTCACGTGACGTCGCGGGTTTGACATGTCTGAACTAGTCACTCCTAGATATGAAGATTTCTAAAACCTGTATATGACAATCACCATTCAACTTTTTCAATCAATGAATTATGAAATCAACCAGAGGCTACACAATTTAATGAGTGGGATCTAAAAGGGCCTTACCAAGATCACATAAAATGATAGGCTCTACATCACTTCCCAGACCCTGTTTTTAACTGCTATTAAAAACAGAAAAAGCTTTTTGTTATATCTCATCCTGACTGATAATGCTTGCAGGGTTTTGGAAGTGATCTTTCAAAGTCTATCATTTTATATACAACACATCCGTGTGTAAGATTGATTGATTATGTGCCAGCAAGTCATTTCTGACTCCTAGCAACCATGGAATAGATTTTCTCCATCAGATTACATTGTAAAATGTAAGGTTTTTTTTAAAGAAACAGTATAATCCTTCAGCTGTGTAAGTTCAGTGCACATGGAGGCCTCTGCAAGATTTCTGTTTTGTTTATTTTTTAAGGAAAAACATAGCACTCACAAATAAATGGCTATTCTCAGTCTTTTCTATACTAAAAACTTTTAAGTTCCAACAGCATGACACTCATTATGGTGAGATAATTTTTCCATTTTTCTTGTGTTCATACATTCACACAGAAAACTGTCTGTATCTCAGTCCAGATTTTTAGAGAGATAATGACAAGGTATTTTTCTAATTTTTCATCTGCTCACATCACTTGTCTCTCCACTTGTTTTCTCCTCTACCTCCCACTGACAGCATTTATGAGTAATGTTTGTATAAAATTGATTACTTGACCTGTGATTACAATTCTTTTTATGTTTGTTATACTATACAATCAAAGTTCCAGCACTCTGGAATTTTGCACAACACTAAAATAAATACAAAAGCAATGTGTACACCTAAGGGAGCTACCTAGGAGGCACTAAACTAAGTGAAAAATTATATTCATTGCTGACAAAGAAGTCGTCATGTTCAAAATCTCCTAGAGTTAGTTCTGTAGAACATTTATAACTTCACTTTACTGTTTGGTAATTATATATGAGGTCTTTCTGGCTACGAGAGGTAAAATGTGGTCTCCATACAATAGAAAGATTGCATCACCTGGAGGCATGTAAAATTGTCACAATTAATCATATGCATTGCACATTAAAAACACCATCTGGATACAGCAAAAGGCATTGTCCCGTAAGCCTTTGTGGCAGATAAACACAGTTTGTTGCCCCAATGAACAAGATGTTAATCATCAGCATCAGCTGTTGACTAAAACAGAATGGAAAAAATAAAACTTGAGAAAGCTGAATTTTTTCCTCCTCTTCAAAAAGTTACAGCCCAGTTAGAATATCTGGCTGTCATAAATAAGCAATAAAAATCTGGGTTTTTCTATTATAGGTTCTTCCTTCCTTCCTTCCTTCCTTCCTTCCTTCCTTCCTTCCTTCCTTCCTTCCTTCCTTCCTTCCTTCCTTCCTTCCTCTTTCTTTCTTTCTTTCTTTCTTTCTTTCTTTCTTTCTTTCTTTCTTTCTTTCTTTCTTTCTTTCTTTCTAATCTAGTACTAACATACTGTTTTCCCTCTTTTTCCAACAAAATGTTTTCTATGGACACAACACAAGATGCTTCACTGAAGATGTAGTTGATGATGAAGTCAGGAGCAGGGATATGTCTACTTAAATGTTTATCATTTTCAGGCTGCTGCTGACATCCTTTTTGCCCTCTGGGCAATGCCCTTCATGGCCATTTTGGCTTGAGCTGCAAGAATGACCAGACCAGACATCGGGCTTCTGCCCTGATTGGTGTTTTCAGCACTTCTCAGGCATTTTGCATATGAGTTTAGGGTTCTTTTGGAAGAGTGCTATGTTGGGAAACAGGATAAGCACTCTCTTGAGAGAGTGCTAGATGTGTGGTGCCCCAGAGACAAGCTGGGAAGATGAGCTGAGTCCTGCCAGATTTGTGTTGCTAGTTCTGTCACCATTGAATATCTTATAATGTTACAGTGTTATTCCAGTGTGACAGTGAATAAAGAGTTTCTTGAGGGGAGGATGTGGGGAGGGGGACAATTTTTCATACTCATATGCCTTTTCTCATGGTCGTTTGCCACCAGGTCTGACATTCCCATGCAGCATCAGTTGAGGATGGAGGTCACTTGTTATTAATCTCTCCGTCCCACATCATCCAATACTTCTGCTCTGCACCTATCAGTCCTGCTCATAGTGAAGAAGAGCACAGGGTGAAGCAGGAGGGAATGCCCCCAATATGTCTTGCAACACTTTCTCCATGATTGTGACCTGCAGGCTGGGTTACTTCTGAACACAGGTCTATCACTCTTTCAAAAGTCTGCTAAACCCATGTCCAAGAACAGCTCAATTAATAAATTACAGGTACAAACAAGGCAGGTGGGGCAGATGGGAGGGAACTCTCATAGCAGCTCCTATGCTCCTTACAATTATTTATCCATGTCTGCAACCCGTTAAGCAATTTGATTGGTGTCTACGTCTGCCACTGAAACCACCAGTCTATATTTTTCATCTCTACCTCCCCATGTATTTAGGAAAGTGATTGGTGGTTGTTTATCCCAACAGCAAGTGACACTCAGTGGGAGGAAAACAAAGCTGGAAAATCTATCATCTGATTTTCTTAAATTTTTTCTATTAAAACTAAGTATATCTAAAAAAATTCTAATTAAAAATAAAAAACTGTAAGCATATTGTGTTTACCCGAAAATAAGATCTACCCTGAAAATAAGCCCTAGCTTGATTTTTGTGGGTGGGCCTACCCCAAAAGTAAGTCCTACCATTGTGGTTGCCCGGAGGTTGAGGGGGGTTGGGCGTGGCCAGTTTGACATCTCTTGCATGGGACGTGAGGGAACCTGGGCTGGGCTGGGGGAGGAGGGATAGGAGCTATGGAGTTTTGCATGATACAAATGAGGTAGAAGATACCATCACCGCACCAATGCCATTTAGTCCAGGTGAGCAGTGAATGTGGTTTCAGCTTCTACAGTATCCCTTGATTAGAAAAAGTCTAATTCAGGGATTGCTGCCCTTTTCCTCCCCGCACTTCTTTCCAATTCTGCCTCAAAGCCTCAGTGATTCAGTTCTTTCCCAGCCTTTCCAGCATGCAAGCCTAACTCCACCACTTCGTTCACTACCACCTCCTCATTTACCTATTTCCACCGATGAGGGGCAGGCTTTCTTTCTCACTGCATGTTCTTCTCTAGGACTGTTTTCTTGCAAACGTTTTGCTCATTTACTTTCTCGGCAGCAGAACACGCCCAACTCTGAAAGGAGAGGGGAGCACCACTTGCTGGTTTGGGCTTATTGGAGGGCTCCACCCAGTTTGGTGATTGGCTTATGGGAGGGCTCCTCTTCAGCCTGGTGTATGCTGGGTGCTGAAGTTCTGTCCAGGTGAGCTTTAGCAGGCTGAGAGCTCAGGACCCCCTCTGTTTTGTGTGTGTGTGTGTGTGTGTGTGTGTGTGTGTGTGTGAAAGAGACAGAGACAGAGAGATCTGATCCAACATCTGTGTGTGTGCCTGTGAGAGAGAGAGATTCGATCCAAACTTTAGTAGCACAGTGAATCCACAGCATCAAGTTGCCACACCTGGCAATTGAAACTCACCCAGCTGCTGCCTGGAAGCCACGCAAGAAAACAGTCCCGGAGAAGAACATGCGACATGGGTGGAAATAGGTAAGTGAGGAGGTGCTAGTGGAAGGAAGGGGGCGGCGTTAGGCTTGCATGCTGGAAAGGCTGGGAAAGAACCGCATGCTGATGCGGCCCTCAATGAAATTGAGTTTGACACCCCTGCCTTACGATGTCCTAACTTGGCAACTATATCATGAGGAAGTCCTTTTATTCTTCTATCTAAATTCTGTTTCATCTATTTTGTTTTGCTTTGCTATGTGTAAATTTAGTCAACGTGGCAATTTTATTACTTTCATTATATTGTATACTGAATCTTTTTTATGTGTTGAAGCTATTTTGCTGGTCATTCATAACTGAATGAATGAACAAACATTTTTTTTATTAGTGCCATCAGTTTCTCACAAGCTATGGAATAAATTGCTTTTGCTTTGGGACACCAAAGTAAAAGACTCCAAACATATTTATTGGTAAGCGTATTGGAGCTATTTTGGTTGTTATGAAATTACAATTTTGCATAACAATTAAATCTCGGGTCAGTCTGTGTTTTTGAAAAAATACTGTGAAAATTATTTATGTGCTTGAATGCTAGAAAAAAATGCAGAGTTGTGTAGGTATCAACAAGCTACAATTAACAATGCAAAAAATGTGTTCCTCCAGATTTTTTATTTGTTCCCTTTGGTGTCAAACTTTTATTCTGTTTAAACTTGTCTGGGAGGTCACTGAAAATAATTCACCTGGCAAAGACATATGAAACTGTCTTGTAATGATCTAAAGAGGGAGCTAATTTTAGATCACATAAGAAGTTGTGTATCTAAATGATTGTTGTCACTGGCTGCACAACTTCCTATGGGATGGAAGTCTCAATTCAGTACCCTTAGTGACTGCCTGATCACAGAAAGCTTAAAGCCCGGAAGCATTCTGGAATTTGAGCCTATTTTTTCTTGTGGTCTTTTCCTAGTAGAAATAGGAAAATGGCCTTGTAGAGACCATGTGGTTTGCCATTCCCATTTATATATTTATTTTTTAAAATTGTGTTTTTGGAATTCAGTCATTATGTTGCTGGATTTTGACAGTATGTAGACCCATGAATGACTGTAGCTGCATATAGTTTGTCCCATCCTAAGATCATGAACTGATCCTTTTAATCAGATATGCCAGGAATTCAATTTGGTATATTTCCATGCAAGCTCTGTACATTTGAGTTAATTAATCGTAATGTAGGAGCCTGCTTTTTACATAAGTAGAGAGCTGTCACATTTAATTTTCCTGAGGAATAATGGCATCACTTGGACAAAATCACATTTGTCTGCTAAAATTCCCCAAAATGTAATCCAGACTTATGTTTGTGGTTCACCTTATCTTTTAAAACTCATCTCAACTAAACAGAGTTAAACAGCCTGGTAGGAGGGGGGAACTGGTTAATTCTGGTCATGTCAAAAGACTTCAGATTTCTTTCCTTATTTTTTTTTCTTTAATCCTGTTTCTCAAGGATTCCAGGAAATTTTATTCCAAATAATCTTTGTTTGTTCTCCTTTTTATTTCATTCTGTAGCATAATAAGAATGGCCACTGAGGCAATCACATTTTGTGAACATCAGCAACTGTATGAACGAATGCTAATCATCAGCTACTAGTAATGTAAGAAAGATACTTGTTCAGCATTTTTGTAGAAAGAGAAGCAAATTCCAATTTTAATTAGTGGCACAGTAAATTCCTTGCCATTTTGATTTTTCCCTTTTCTTTTCTTAATACTTAAGATAGAAATGATAAAACATTAATTTAACTGAAAAACATTTCTGTTTATTCAGTTTTGGAGCCAGGAACCAACCAACCAACAAATATTCCAGATTATATTTTGCCAAATGTTCTTTTTGAAACATTTATTAAAAAAAGAAAACAAAAATAAACAGC
Organism: Protobothrops mucrosquamatus; assembly: GCF_001527695.2. Classification (NCBI taxonomy): domain Eukaryota; kingdom Metazoa; phylum Chordata; class Lepidosauria; order Squamata; family Viperidae; genus Protobothrops; species Protobothrops mucrosquamatus. Next base: position 668,514 of record NW_015386493.1, on the reverse strand, counting down.
ATTTTTCTCTGCAGATTGAAGGAAAATCACCCTGAATAATGAAATTTGTCTCTCTGAAGGTTCTTAATTGTAAAGCAATTTACAAGCCATTTCCAGTAAAGGTGATAAAGAAGGAAAGTTGGGGAACCCAGTATCCTTTTGAAGGCTCCAAACTGCTGTTCAGACAGAGCTGACTCTCTAGACTCCCAGCTGTTATTCCATGGTCTTGTTGCAGGAAGCATCTGTAAGGACACCCTAGGCCAGGGGTAGGCAACCTTGGCTCTTTTATGACTCGTGGACTTCAACTCCCAGAATTCCTGAGCCAGCTTGGCTGGCTCAGGAATTCTGGGAGTTGAAGTCCACGAGTCATAAAAGAGCCAAGGTTGCCTACCCCTGCTCTAGGCAATCCAGTCCTCTTGTAATCTGGAGAGGAGTTTGTGGAACAATTAATTCAACTGGCTCCACTTTCTGCCATTGTCATTGGGTCTGCTAAAAGCGAAGGTTTTTTTTAGTCCACCATTGCTTCCTAGGTGTTTGCCATTTGGAAATCTTTAAAAACCTGGATGTTCCCTTGAGCATGCAACACAAACAGTGTGAGCCCATCAGTGTGATTTTTAAAAAAAAGAAATTGTGACTGTTGTTATATGAGTTGGTTAGATTATCCTTGAGCATCAATGTGTTGCTATAGTTATTGTTTATATTGTTTTTCTCTGTATTGTTTTTTAATATTGTTCATGACATGGGCAGCTGTATAAATAAAATATTTGCCTGTCTGTCTATATATTTATCTATCTTGGAAGGCTTTTTAAATAACTGCTTCAAAACTATTTCTTTTCTACTCACCTCTTCCTTATTGAATGGAAAACCTTTTTTTTTTTTTTTTGGCTTCTCTTTGATACTGCCAAATACAACCATGTGCCTCAGGGCAATTCTGTTCCTGTCTTCAATTATACCAGAGTTCTCCAAAGTGTCAATACCGACTTTCAGGAGTCAATGGGACTCTAGCCATTATCGTTTTTATTTATCTTTAGTAGTAATATTAATAGTTAAAGTAGCACTGAAATGTTTTTGGGTTGATGAAAAATCTGAAACTTCATGAAGGGCTCAATGAGATGAAGAGTTTGAGTTATACTATAATGTGCTACTTTAAACTATTTCCACCCAAAAATGGCCATTTTCATTTTTTAGCGAAGATCCATCATAATTAATGGGACCTGCAAATGCCATGGGAGCAATACAGAAATCTGAACCAACAAAAAAATTTAAGACCTGGAATCTATCTGCTGTCTCCTTGATCAATGGAAAAGAGAATGCAATTGCTTAATACAATATTTTGGGAACATTGGAACACCTTACTCATGTTTTATTGTGCTGTATATATCTTAGGCCTTAATGATTCTCATTGAATGTATAATATAATGAAATCTTCTTCAGGACTTGCATGCCTTGTAAGGTCAGGCAATGTGAAAAGATTTTGAACAGGGCTCTGTTTTTGCATTGTTTTAAGTCTTATGTAAACTCAGAGAGGCCCAGAAAAGGCAGGCTCTGCTCCATTTCAGCATCTGGTCTCTCCCCCCACATTTTTTTTTTAAAAAAAAATCCTGCTTGGGGTAATGCAATGAAAAATCACTTCTAATTAAAGAAAAAAAATAGCTTTTCTACCCCCACCCTACATTTTTGCATAATTTGAGCAGAGTCCTTTATGTTACATTCCAGAAGGCTTGGCTGGGAAGGAAGATTGGGACACTAGTCAGAATGCACATTTAATTTATTCTTTGTGAAAAACCAAATGTCATCCTCTATTTTAATGGGCAGAGCATGAGAAACTTTAAACAAAGTGTTTTGCTTTTTGAGGAGGGCCCAAAGACTCTGGTTAAACTATCTACATTACGACTCTATCTCAAGACAGACCTATTTTTTAGCATACAGTGTGGTGTGGTATATTTATGAGTGGATGAAAATAATTGTGCAAAGGTAGCATTTGTTTTAAGCAGAGTTTGAGATCCTTAAAGCTTGCGATTCTGAAAGAAGCAATGTCCATTAAAAAGGTAGCACAGAAAAAAGTAAGGCTGGATAAATATGAAGAAATCAGATGCTAGAATTCAAGTAGAAAAGATTTGGTACGTTCAGCTTTTGTTTTTGCAAATACAACAATAAACAATATCTAAATCAGTGGATTTAGGGGTGGGGCAGACATTAGGCTTCACTTGCAGATGGTGATACTATGGTTGTGAGTTGGTTGCCAATACCTGCATCATCATGTGACCATGGGGATATTGCAACAGCCACAACTAGGAGCAACAGTCTTAAGTCCCCCTTGTTCAGCATTGTCAGAACTTTGAACAGTTGCTGAATGCACGTCATTCAGCCAGAACTGCCTGTACACTTCTTCCATCTTTGTTTGATGTTTTTTGAATCTGTTACTGTTTGTTATTGTCATCCTTTAAGATACCAAATTGAACTTCCTTCTGAATTTGGGGATTTATTGAAGGACTTTCTTTGTTTTTCCATGTCTGTTTCCAATCTCAGTGTCTTTACAGATATAATTTTAGATTACTGATCTTGTGTCTGTTAACAACTCTTCCACTGTTAAGTTCCTTCCTGGCATCTTTATCTTTCTTAGTTTTGGCTTTCCTTCTCTTCCTGTAAATGTCCATAGTTTGTTTTGACATCCAGTTTGCTTTCTTGTGCTTCTTGCTCTTTGGCAGTCTCTTGTCACATTCATTCTTAACCACTTAATTAAATTCCACCCATAGTTACTCTGATTCCCTATCAAAGGGCATTCAAGGAATTCATAGTGATTCCTCATATCCTCCTTGAAAATGGTGACTATATGCTCAAGACTATATCATAGAATATGTTTGGGTTTGTTATTCCACATTAGCTTCACTTAGGACTTGCACATGATCAAGTCCTAATCCATTCCACAATCATTCCCAAATCACGTCTTTACTGCTGTGTGCTCTTCCATTCCCTTTAAACACTTTTATAGTCCATTTGATTTTGGTGTATTTCATCCAGTGATCTGGATCTCCATCTGTGTTTATAGCAGTGGTGGGATTCAGCTGGTTCGCACCAGTTCGGCAGAACCAGTAGCTAATTTTTTGTTGCCCAGGCCCAGAATGGACTTCTGGAAGCGGCATCCACACTGGTTGTTCACATATTTGAATCCCACCACTGGTTTATAAGCATCTTTTTGGTTTTTGAAGAATTTTTTAGCACTGAAGAAATAATTGGATGGGCACACATCAATAATCTTTCTGCTTCATTTCAATTTCTTAGGCAATACATGTTTTCCTCCTTACTATTTTCAACTTTGGCATTCCAGTCTCCAACTACAAACAGCACATCTTGCATTCACGTTTTGCAAATTCAAATTGAACTTGACCTTTAGCCTGTCCATTTCTTCTTCTTCTGCCTCAGTTGTTGAAGCATAAACTTAGATAACTATTACATTAAAAGATTGTCTATGAAGCCTAATTGGCATTCATTCATAGACTGCACGGTACCCAAGAACTATCTTTGCTATATTTTTCCTGACTATGATGCTCTTTTTGTCTGCTTCTTTGTTGGGTCCTGAGTAGTCTAAAGCAGTGGTCCCCAACCTTTTGGGCACCAGAGATCAATTCCATTGAGGGCAGTTTTTCCACGGACTGGAGGGGTGCGTGGTTTTGCATGCTGCCTGGCTTCTGACCATGCACGGATGGGAGTTTGCTCACTTGTATGGCCCAGTTCCTGGTAGGATGTAGACTGGGGCTGGTCCATGGTCCAGGGATTGGGGATCCTAGCATAGAGCATGATTTTCTGAATGCAGGTGTATATATCCAATCTATCTCAATTTGCTGATGCCTAAGATGTCAATAGGTAATCTATTAATTTAAGTTTTTACTCTGTTGAGTCCAGATGAGGTGCTCATCATCCAGAACTACATTTGTCTATCATTTCATGTGTTCTAGCCACATGGTTTTCTTGATAAATACAGGAATAGTTTGCCATTGCCTTCTCCCCCTCAGAATGAAATAATGAATTTACCATTATCTCTAAAGTAGTCATCAGCATCCATCATTTTCCTCTATCACTGCTGCTTAGAATAGCTGGGAAGCCAAGAGGAACTTCACTTCTTGGGTTACCCTGCTAGGAATATATAATTTTGATGTACACTCTTGTTGTTCTTTATTCTAGGAACAGCTCATCAACATAATGAGGCAGCAATAATAGGAGCAGAGGGGTTTACTGTATGATTTACTGTGTGTATATCCAGAAAGTGAGTCTCAAAAGATCACTTATGGAAAAGTATTCATTTCCTTTTAATCACTAGAATTTTGTGATAAAATGCTTCAGATATTACTGTCCTTTTTTCCCACGCTGTCCTATGTTTTCATGCATATCGCTTGGGAATTACAAGACATTAGGTCTACTGGTTTTCAAAGGTTATATAATTTCTCATGAATGACAAATTGTATCACAGTGAATTTTATTTGTAAAAGTACAGTCTGTTTTTAGGGTATCTGCAGAAATCAAGGAGTTCATTATGATTGGGGAGATTTTTGATCTCCTCATTTTTCCTATATTGGGTAAGAGCACTATGACCCTCATCATGAATCCCCAAAATGTCAGAAGCATTTCATTGAAAGCAGATGTTTCCACCTCTGGATGTCTTTATGCCCCCCCTCCCCTTCTATCCTGCAGCATCTGAATGTAGTTTCATAGCATTGATGCTTGGATATCTTTTTATTGCATAATACAACAGTAAGGTTTTGAAAATAAAATATTATTCTACATCAGAGAACTCTGAACTTGGAGTAACAAACAAAACTGCACAATAATTTTTTCTTCTGAATTGCAGAATTCCTGAACTGGAGTAAGAAGGTGTGTTTCAGTTGGTCTTTTAAGACTAGAATGCTTTAGATTAGAATAATAACCAATTGATCAGTCCTTAACTTCAGAAGCTGCTTTCTCCTCATAACCTGAACTAGATCATGACATGCTTTCAGATGGGTCTCATGGATAGCACATCCATATATACATTATTGGCACTTCCAACGCTCTACATGCTGACACTGGTAGCAGAACATCAAGTGACAATGTTCCAAGCAGACAAGCAATGGTTTATTCTGCCATCACTGTCAACCACCTAAGACTAAGGCATTGGCCCAGGTTTTATTCTGGCACTTTTTTGGAATAGGAAAATGTACCTAAAACTATGTTTAATGTAGCCAAATAGTAAGAGCTGACAGAATTGTTTTTGACCTTGGTGAGGCTTTAAGATCCACATTTTGGATAGTGAAGAAGCAATAAATGTAGACTCCATGCATGCAAGTATACCACTAACAACCTTAGAGAAAGTGAATTTTCGTGAAGAAATAAAAGCCCAACTACGGAGGCCAGTTTTCATGTACTATTCTATGGCCAGAAGAATAGAAGGGGAAATCTGAACAGGAAAAATCAATTTCATCTACTTGTAATCCTTTAGCTAAAATTCCAGGCCAAACCACAGCCATCCAGTATCTTTCACAAGATACATAGTAGACAGCTTTTCAAATAAATTGTCCTTCATTTCTTGCACAGAGTTCGCAATCTATTGTTTTAAATCAAATATGTTTTTCTTCTTCTTCTTTGCAAACAACTTCTGTATCAGATTTTGAATGAATTCACAGATAATGTTTTGGCATGATTTAGCAACTGAGCTATTAATGTTCCCTATTTGGGCAAGCTATTTCCCTTTCTTACTGGGCTCTCTGCTTTTTTAAATAGACTTAACAGTATGAGATGGGTGGCCATATAAATTCAATAAATAGATATAAACTGATAAGTTGTGATGAAATCCAGAGTCAATCCATCATGAAAAAAAGAAGAGAGAATTTTCTACCCAATAATGATATCTCTCAGAAGGTGAATCCAATTTAGTCTGAAGAAACCACTTCCATTAGAGGAAATTAAATTCATTGGGATACCAATAGCAGCTCTGTCTTTCCAAAGTATAATGAATTTCTTACACAGTACAAGTAAACCTTATATTAGCGGTTTCTATGATCTCTCCTTTTAAAATTAATTTTCACTTCTGCCTCGCAATAGAAGGGACAACTTTTGCTTCACCCAGTAGCCTTGATTTCTCAGAGAAAACTCTGAATTGATTTGACTAGTAAGCATTCTCATTTTCTCATGTAGTTGCCCTTTCGGTCAAGTGCTTCCTTTGCTGCATTGAACTTAGCTGTGATGAAAAGATGATTAATGAAGCTCTAAAACGCCATGTAGCATACCATTTGCTGGGCTTAGGGGAAAGAGAATGATATTGTAGAAGCTGATTGGTCAAGAATTGTAAGCAAATGATGTGTGAAACTGTTGACAAATTGCTGTCATTAAGGATTTTTTTTTTGGTCATTATTGTTAAACTGAGATTGTCTCTAGAACATCAGCATTGCACAGATAGTGCCCTTTAAGAAACTTCTTTGCTTAGAAGAATGTGATTACCATTCGAGTAACGAAAGAAGAGTCATTTTCTTTCCTTATCATTGATATGTTCATGAAACTCTCAACTTGAGTTACAAGAACATATATAGGTAAAGAAAGAAAATTCGGTCAAAATATTGACAGGCCCACAATTTATACATCTGTATTCTAACTTTTATTATTGCATCACTAATGTGTATCTGCTGTCAAAAATGATACAGCCACATATTTCTGCAACATCTGGAATATTCATCCTCATATCTGGTATACAGCCTAGTTTATAATACTGGGCTTCATGAAAGCTAGTAGAAACACATTTTTTAAAAAAAAAAGAGAGAGAGACCATCTTCTTATATTTCAAACTCTCTCCATGCGGTGCAAACACTGCTTGTAAAACAATAAAATTAGTGGGCACAGTAGAGAAACAGCATCATGTTTATGAAATTCCACTGGAGATATTCCATCACAAGTCTTTTAATGTTCTAAATGTACTTTTATTTACTAGTGCTTTTATTTTAGTGAAGGCTTTATCTAGCTACTATACAAGAGCTTTTATTATAAATATTTTAATTATTGGGTTACATTTTATATGTTTGTTATTGAGGTCTATTCTTATTAGTCTTCTTACTAAGATAGTTTATTGTTTTGTTGTATATAGTATATTGCATTATATTGCATTATATTGCATTGTATTATATTGTATTATATTATTTATATTATCTTAATGTTTACTATATATTAATGTTATATTTTGATATTATGTTATATTATAGTTATACTATATTGCATTGCATTGCATTATATTACATTACATTACATTATACATTACATTATATTACATTATAATATATTACATTATATTACATTACATTACTATATTATATTATATTATATTATATTATATTATATTATATTATATTATATTATATTATATTATATTATATTATATTTATTATATTATATTATATTATATTATATTATATTATATTATATTATATTATATTATATTATTACATTACATTACATTACATTACATTACATTACATTACATTATATTATATTATATTATATTATATTATATTATAGGTTGCTCCCTTGGGAAAATGTTAGAATGAATATATGAAGTAGGTTCTTTAGAACATAATTCAGGGTGAAGAAAGAGAAGGGAATAAAATAATAAAATAATTGATTTCTTGGGCAGCTCAGCATTTTAAGTAATATATTATTTTACTGTGTTCTGAGAAGATTCATCTGAAATCTTAACATATACCATCCGCAATCTCCTTAGTTTTGGTCTCCACTTTATATTTCATGAAACTTTTTTTTCCCAAAGGGGGGAGTTTTAATTGAGCTGATATATCTCCTAGAACTGATTTGAAAAATAAGAGGAAAAGTGGACATGTACAAATCATTTTAATATGTATACTGAGGAAAGTGTCCATAGATGCCAAGAATGAAGCAGTCCCTCTGCACTGTCCAGAAGCAACAACCTGACTTTAATTAAGCCAGAAATTAGCCTTCTATTACAGCACTTGTAAAATATGGGAAACTGTTGAACACATCTAATTGACTTGGCCTCATCTCATACCCCACATGCAGAATATCCCTCTGGCAAAGTCCAGAATGAATTGTGGCCACAGAAGTGGAGGAAAATGTTTTCCAGAATGTGCAAGTCTGTGGCGCTCAGGGTGCAGTGATTGTGCTAGCACACTTCTTGCCAGCTGCGTTTTTCTTCACAGCCCAAAGCAACGGCTGCACTGATGAGCTCCATGAGGCGTACATAGTATTGTAACACACAGGATGAATTGCTGCTTTTCTTCTCAGCCACATGCTAGGCAAGAGATCTACAAACATCTGAGCTGATTTATGAAGGCTTGAGAGAGCTGGAGAGAGAAGCTATGTTGAGAAAGGAAGCCCTGACTCCTTATTCTGACTCAAAAGGATATATGGTCTGGGTTCACACATTGCCCTAAGCTGTGATTTGCTTAAAGTATGGATTGCACAGTTGTGAGCTATCACCCTATTATTCATTATTTATTTATTAAATTGTATGCTAATCTCTTTACCAAGCAACTTTGGGCGGTGCGCAATGTCATAAACAACAGAATAAAACAGGCATGTCAAACTGCCGGCCCACGGGCCAGATGCGTCAAGCCAAAACCGCACCCACCCCATTGCTGGCAATGGGGAAAAAGTCCCAATACGTCGCATGATGTCACGTGAGGTCATGAGTTTGACATGCCTGGAATAAAACAATTAAAGGAGTAAAACATTAAAACGTCAGATTTTAAAAGATAAAACATTAAGCTTAATATTAATTAAGCTTAGTGATAAGCCATAATTTACCAATACAAATCACAGAAGCCAGTTTAGTTTGAAGGGCCAACTAATCAACACCATAGCTTAGGACATTGTGTGAATCCAATCATTGTAGATATGATAACATCCCCAAATCATAAACTATATTCACACAAAACCCTATCCTACAACATGGACTATTTGTTTTTGGCTTAGTCTATTGTGTGAAGCCAGGAAATGTAGTTTGCAAACTATGGGATATGGCTTATCCATAGTTAATGCAATGCATGCCAGCGACAATGATCTGAGATAGAGTGGATGCCAATAATTCCATTGTTATACATCCAGGTGGGCCAAGAATGTTAAATGCTACAAATAGTGCAGTAAAACCCTCTATAGTTTTATCTTTGAGAAACTATATGTGTATAGAAGGTCAGCTACAATTTCCATGCATACTGCATGGAAATAATGATATGAAATGATGCTGTAATAGATTGAATAGTACAGGTTGATAGTTTTTAAAATGGTCTTTTTTTTCTGAAAACCTCAACTTATTTAGCAAGCGCAGCTTAGAAACTTCTGACATCTTATTGCCTGGTACTTTCAAGCATATTTAAAACATCAGTTACCTAATTTCTATGGAACTAGTAGCACCATCTTTTTTAACTAGTGACTAAGCAGCCTCCTTCACAGAGGTCTCTCCTTGCACTGCGTAGGTTAGTGCAGTGTTTCTTCCTATTCACAACACAACTTGTTCCCCCTTCCCCAGCAGTTCCTGATCCAGCTGCTGAAACAAAATAATTAATATTTGAAGGCCATACCATTATTGTTGTTGTTGTTATTGTGGTTGTTATTATTATTTATTCCCCTTTATTATTACCATCTATTTTTGAATTTCTGAACATATACTAAGAAATCCCACTGATTTCAATGTACCTTACTCTCTAGAAAACTAGATTTAAGAGGTTCGTGCTTTATTTTATGTAATTAATTTGACATCACATTCGTATTAATTAAAATGTTAATTAACTGTTCGAGTGGAGCTATGAGTATATTTGTCATTTAGGCAAAGATTATACTTTCAAATTATAGTGATGGGGGAGAGAGGGCTACATGCAGCATATAGATCACAGTTTTTCATTTTTTATATACATAGCCAGTTAGTCTTCAAAGACTAAAGGAGACCACTGAGTTAATTCGCTGGCGTTTGAATAATTAAATTCTATAATCTCTGAAATCTACATTGATTATTCTTAACTCCTAATTATTCCTAATTGAAAAGCAATTTTATTTTCAAATCGACTATCAAAATCAGTTATTTTCTTTTAGACACACTGAGATATTCCTCTGTATAAAAAGAAATCAAGAAGCTCATCAGAAATTATGAAATATGAGTTGACTTCCGGTTTGGTGTCATGACGAGACGGGCAAAAGAAATCAGGGCTCTGGTTTCCTAGTCTGATTTTGTTCTGTCTGGAGACCCCAAGGGGTTGGAAAGTTGCCCTGGAGAGGCGGCAAAGAGGAAGGGAAGCCTTGGGAGTTTGGAGCCAACAGCGGTCAGCCCAAACGAACTGAGGAAACTCTTCAAACGGACAGGAGAAAGGCTGCCGATAAATGCACAGGCAGCCCAAGTCATAGACAACCGGGAAAGAAGCAAAGAACTGCGGCATGCTGCCGAACAGCTGATTATCAACAACATGCTGAGATCTGGATGAGACTGGGTTTTTTTTATTTCTTTTCCTTGTGGACTTAGAAATATAAATCCCCAGATTGGATAATTTCCAAAGCAAAGACCCCAGGAAGACTTGGGAAAAAGGGAGTTAAAAGCAGCGAAAAATTTTAAATGGGGGAATGAAATTAAGGAATACAAAAGAATATACAAAAATGAAACTGGGACTGATTTAAAGAAAATTTTGCTAACCTTTACGATGTGGGGAAAAATATTCATTTTATGTGAAAAAGCATTTTTTAAAAAACCTTTTTAAACCTGGATATAGACATAACAGTTAATAAGGACATCTAGTAGTGAGAGGAGATATTACAACAAAACAAAAAGAATTGGAGAAGTTGCTGACCTTGGACTAACACCTGTTCTAAACAAAAAGAACTGTCTGTGACTTTATACTAGAAAAGAATTTTTATAATCATATCTTTTGACCCTGGACATAACTATAATAAAAACTATTTGGAAATAGAGGGCTTTTTATATTTTTGAACTAACGGGAACATTTGGATTAGCCTAAAGCAGTTGGCTTTTTTCATGGTTGGATTATAGCCTAAGGCAGTTGGCTTTTTTTCTTTTTCCTTTTCTCTTTGAGGATTTACAAAACCTGTTCAATTGAAAAATGAGTGCACCAAATCTCAATAAAATCATGAAAAAAACTCTTTTGCACCCTCTTCTGGAACATCTAGTTCAACAAATCAGGGATCTATTGAAACACTGTTACGATGAGAAAAAACAAAGAGCTTTCAAAAAGAGATGCAAGTCACATTACAGTTAATTCAAGAAACAATGCAGAAAAATCACGAAGAGACAAAAACAACTCAGATAAGCAAAATGAGCAAATGCTGGATATAAAGACACAATTTGATGCCCATCAACAAATGAGTGCTAAAAATGAACAAAGAATTCAGAAAATGGAAGACAAATCAGAAGAAACTGAAAAAATGGAGGCAATAATAGAAGAAAATGAAAGGCTAGAACAAGCAAATCAAAGCTTAGAAGAAGCAATTGCAGCCTTGGAAATGGTATCATTTTCTGACCACAAAGTTAATTGCAAAAGGTGTAAACTTTAAATGGTTAATGCCAGAAGGGATTCTAATCAACTGAAACAATACATGATATTGATTGGATTCAGTTTGGAAGGCAGAAGACTTCAACAAAAGAAACAGAGCATTTCTGGATGAAAGAGTACAACACTAACAAGAGGATAGAAAAGGACAGAAACAGACAGAACAAACAACAGAGGAAATAACTACACAAATAGAAGAAGAGAAAGACAAGCCAGATCAAGAGGGTGAGGGAATGGCAAGAGAGCAGAGGACTGCAAGATTGATAAGTAAGTAAATAAAATGGAAGAAAACGGATTTTTTTCCAGTGAATATAAATGAATTGAATTCTCCACCAAAAAGGAAAAGAATCTTTAAAAAATTGCAGAAATTAAATATTGATATAATTTGTTTGCAAGAGACACATATAAAAACAATACTATAAACTTTTGGAATACCCCAAAATTGGGAAACTCTACCATGCATCAGCACAAAAAAAAAAAAAGAGGAGTAGCTGTATATGTTAAAGAGACAATAGATTCTAAAATGATTTATTCAGATGAAGAAGGAAGAATTGTGATGGTAGAAATATTTTTAAATCAAAAACAGATACTTTTGGTAGTAATATATGCACTAAACAATAAATAAGAAGAATTTTATCAAAATCTTCATAGAAAAATAGCAGAAATGGAATATTAAAACATTTGTCTAGTAGGGGATTTTAATGCAATAATAGATGGGACATTAGATTATAAAAGTAGCTAAACAGGAAAACAAAGAAGAAAAAGATTATCCAAGACTTTTTTTTAATATGATAGAGGAAATTGGTGTACAAGATACTTGGAGAGAAACGAATCCAGAAAATCTACAATATACATTTTATTCATAAACAGTCATAAATCTTGATCCAGACTTGACATGATTTGGATGACACCTGAATTAAAAACTAATATGCAGGAGATTGAGATAGAATTAGGCACTTGGGCAGACCATAATCCTTTAAAAATGACATGGAAAGGAATACAGAAAAAATTAAGATGGATCTTGAACCAATCTATATTAAAAGATAAAGAATTTATAGAATTAGCAACAAAAGAAATTGAGTTTTTTTCAAAGAAAATAAAAGAGAAGATACAACATTACTAAATGTATGGGATATAGCCAAAGCATACTTTAGAGGTGTAGCTATAACATACATGACAAAAAAACAAAGAAAAAAGACAACAATATTTACTATTAAAAGAAGAATTAAAAAAATTAGAATTAGAACTACAAATAAATCCACAAAAGAAAATACTGAAAAGACAAATGGAAATAATAAAACATAAATTAAATTTAATAGAATCAGAAAAATTGACACAGCAAATTAAAAAAGCAAAACAATTTTTTTTGAAAATGCAAATAAACCAGGAAGATGGCTAGCTTATAAACTTAAATAACAGAAGGAGAAAAAAATGATAAACAACTTAGTAGATGAAAAGGGCTGTCTACAATTTAAAAATGAAGCAATAAAAAGATAATTAAAGAATATTATGATAAACTGCACGATATGTAAGAAACGTCATGGGAGAAAACGATTCAATATATGGAAAAAAAATAACACCAAAAATTCCAGAAAATTTTAAAACCATGTTAAATGAGAAAATAACAATGATGGAACTGACAGAGGCAATAAGAAGACAAAAAAATGAAAAAACACAGGGACCAGATGGGCTTCCGGCAGAGTTGTACAAATGTCTACAAGATATACTAAGTGCACCGTTGAAAGATGTGTGTAATGAACTTTTATTGGAGGCTAAATTCCCAAACACATGGATAGGAGCAAATATTATTTTGATACCAAAAGAGGATTCAGATTTGACACAGAAAAAAAATTACAGACCGATATCATTACTAAATGTGGACTATAAAATCTTTACTTCAATAATAGCTGAGAGACTGAAAAGATTTCTGAATTTATACATCCAGATCAAAATGGATTTCTACCAAAGAGACAAATAAAAAATAACTTAAGAGTTATAATGGACATATTGGAATATTATGAAATGCATCCAGGGAAACAATTGGCACTAGTATTTCTAGATGCCCAAAAAGCATTTGATAATGTTTCCTGGCAATTTATGATTCAACAACTAAAAACAATGGACTTTGGACAAAATTTTATAAATATGACTAAGACAATATGTCATAAACAAACAGCAAAAGTGATTGTAAATGGAGATTATACAGAGAACGTGAACATAAGAAAAGGCACAAGACAAGGATGTCCACTATCTCCACTGTTATTTATTTTAACTTTGGAAGTTTTAAATAGAAATATTAGAGGACTGGAAATAAAAATGAAACTTATAAATTGCAAGCATTTGCAGATGACTTGGTATTTATCCTAGAGGAACCGTTAGAAATGATTCCTAAATTATTGGAAAAGATAGAACAGTTTGGAGAGATAGCAGGACTGAAGATAAACAGAGAAAAAACCAAAGTGATAGTTAAAAATCTTACAGATAAACAAACTAAAAATGTCAGAAAAAATAGAATTACAAATAGTTAAAAAAGTTAAATACTTGGGAATATATTTGACAGCAAGATGTTCAATGATAAGAAAACTATATAAAGTTACTAAACCAAATAAAACTTGACTTGGAAAAATGGAAAAATCTGCAACTGTTGATGTTAGGAAGAATTGCTACAGTGAAAATGAATATGTTACCAAAAATACTGTTTTTATTCCAAATGATACCTATAAAACTGGAGAAAAAATTCTTTGAAGACTGAAATTCCCTAAGTTCAAAATTTATTTGGCAAGGAAAGAAAGCTAGAATAAAATTGAAAATGTTACAAGAAGCTAAGGGAAATGGAGGTTTTGGCTTGCCAGAGTGGGTCTTATATTATCAAGCATCAGTATTAACATGGGTAAAAGAATGGATAATTCTTAGAAATAAAAGATTGCTGTACTTGGAGGGATATGTCTTACAACTCAGTTGGCACGCTTTCTTATGGTATGGGAAAAATAAAATTCATATATTTTCAAAACCACTATATTAGAAATGCATTATTACTAAAATGGGAAAAAATAAAATGTAAAATATACTTGAAAATTCCAGGATGGCTTTCAATAAAGGAAGCATTTGTGCATCCACATTTAGTCAGTCTTGAGACAATATGGACATTTAAAGATATTCTAAATTCTGAAGGGAACCTAAAATCTAAACAAGAGATGGAAAATCAGGGTATTGATCTATCATGGTAGTCATATTTACAAATGCAAGTGAGATATGATAAAGATATTAAATTGTATGGATTTTACAGAGAACAGATCTTGTTTGATCAGATATTATTAACCTCTGATGAAAAACTAATTAAGAAAACGTATAACTTTTTATTGAATTTGAAAATGGAAGATGAACAAGTAAAAGAAACAATGATAACACGGGCAAAGAATTTTGGATACAATATAGATTTAGAGAAATGGCAAAGCTTGTGGGAAAGAAATTATAAATTGACAATGTCAACCTCTTATAAAGAAAACTTATATATAATGTTTTATAGATGGCACTTGCCACCAGCAAGATTAGCAAAAATGTTTAAAAATATGTCAGATAAATGTTGCAAATGCAATCACAAATCAGGTACTTATTATCATGTATGGTGGACATGTGTTAAAGCAAAGAGATATTGGACAAAAATGCATACTTGGCTGGAAAGGATGTTGGGAAAACATGTAGATTTTAAACCTGAACTTTTTTATTAGGTATAATGCCAGAAAAGCTTGACAAACAAAGTATATACTTAATTTTACATGTGACAACAGCAGCAAGAATCATATTCACACAATATTGAAGAAATGAAGAAACACCACCAGAGGAAGAAATAATTTAAAAAATGGGCAGACTTACTCTGAGGTTGAAAGAAAAAGAAGAGACAGAATATTTTCAAACTTGGGACTTATTTTATCAATGGCTGGAGAAATGAACAAGGGATTAGGAATTTAATTTGTATTAGTGAGTGATAAACTCAGAGAACATGTTTGTTGAATAAGTACTTTTGAATTGTATTAAAAAATCAATAAAAACTTATTAAAAAAGAAATTGTGAAATATGTAATAGTTATTTGGAAACTGTATGCAGGAATCTAGAAACCCTATTAGGTGTATTTCTTAGTGGATTCTATAATATAATAAAAGTAATGATGGGATTAAAGTTCATTTGCATACTGAGATAGAGAAAAATACAATATATTCTCTTCTTACTGCAGCTCAAAATTAAAGAGGTGAATATTTTATTGACAATTATGGTTAAGTAATAAATGTCCATAACAAAATATCATAAAATACAAAAAGTAATTGTTCCAGTAGAGAATATACATTGTTCAGGGTTGAAATGGAGTCCTTGGTGCTCTCTGAAGTTTGTTGTTTGCTGATAATGTTACCTAGTCAAGTAATGAAACATCTGCAAGCGAACAACCAAGCTCAGGAAGCATCAAAAACTCCAAAATAATTGTTCCCTAGACATTTGACCCGATTCAGTTCAGATATTATATCTTATTGATTAATTGTGGTTTGTTACTCAAAGCATCCACTCAAACCTACAGGCTATTCTCCTTGAATAACATAAATAGGAAACAGAGATCTATACTTTGGCTTAAGGTTGGATGTTCTCTTCAGTTATCATCTTCTAATTCTGCTAACAAATGTACATGCTTATAAACCAGACTGTACAACCTGGGAATGGGGTGGGGTATTAAACCATACCTGGCCTTTAAATCCATACCATAGACCTCAGTCTAAAAAGTGGGCAAGACTAAGACAAAAAATATTTTAATATTTCCTTCTCATTCAATATGAATTAACTTAAATACAATTAATACAGTTATTCTTATATATTTTCAATAACTTTCTACTTCTATTATCTCAAAAATTAGAGTTTGGAAATAATCGGTGGAGGGGCCTCACCTATGACATTGAGGATCCAAACGTGCTTCTGAGACCACAATTTATACATCTCAAACAAACTATCGGGGTATCCGCAGACATTATAGTGGAATGACTGTCTTTTAGCTGCACCACTCAGGTGAGGAAACAGCAGGTGGAAATATTAACTAGTGGGCCATTTTAAAGCTGATCATGGCATTCATAGGTGAGTAGTGTATATAAAAGAAAAGAATGGAATATTCTTTAAATAGAAATAAAATGTGCTTCAGAGAAACATGCAGCCAATGAAAAAAGTGAAACTAAGTTTTCTTTTCCAATACTTTTGGATTAAATTTTCTACAATAATAATTTACAGCTGGGGGAAAAATTAAACATACTAACAAAATCAAATTACATATTTTTTTTTAAAAAAAAGTGCTGAAAACTAAAATCGTTTCAAGAACTCTCAATAAAATCAGACATGCAAGTACTTGAGGGACTTTTAAAACATGCTTTGCAGTAGTGAGTAGTGAAACCACATCATGGAAATGAGCTTTGAGATGGCTCTATTGATAGTACTTAGATTTAAAAAGAAACCATACAAACTAAACCAAGAATGTACTTGCATATGTTATAAACTAATTTTGAATTGGAGCTCTTCTCATTTTCCACCCCAGAACCTGATACGCAGTTTAAATGATGTGGTAGTGTGGAATAGATATCAAGTGCAGAAGCTATGTTATTTTTGTTGTTATATAATTTCAACACTTCTTGTAAATTCCCAGAACCAAATACTTATTTTGATAAACACTTTTTCCTAGCCAGTTCATCAACACATCCATGCAATTTTCTTGGCAACAGCATGGAAATGGTTTGGCACTGCTTCTTTTGCGATTCAATTTCAAATTTCCATACTTGTCTTAAAGCACTGGGATTTCCTGGTTGTCACCCATTCAAGTTTCAGCCAGCTTTCCTGAGACCCAATCTGGGTCAGCTATCTACCGCCACCTGCCGTAGGTTTTCTGAGGAAAGGCAGAAATATATTAACATAAATATATATGTTAATATATATTTAATTAAAGATTTAACATATTTTGTTACTGAATAATTAAATATTCAATATTTGATTAAATATTTAATAACATTTAAAAAAATGGTAGTACTTTCATATTTTGATAGGGCACATCAACAATACAGCTATTTATTTGCAGGCTATGCTATCTGGAGTGATGAGATCTTTGTGATTCATAAATCATTATATGGAGAGGCTGAACTTTAGTAAGGGTGATTGGTCTAATATGAATGATTGTTCCATCTTATTTTGTGGACCTCAGATCCATGGGAATTGTTATAGTTTAAAAAAATCAGGAGTTTGGGAGCACCATTTCTTACTAACAAATTTTATTCAAAAGCATAAAATTTTACAAACTGCAGCTCACTTTATCAAATGTAACTTACGAAAGCCGCTGGGTGACATCATCTTTCACCATGGATTGAGGTATCTGCAAGTACGCTGATGATGCCCAGCTTTGTATTTTTACCTCTGGGTGGAAATGACGCTGTTACTTCCCTCTTGCAGTGCCTGGAAGCTGTGGGGGCTTGGATGGGGCTACAGGCTTTGACTGAACCCTGGCAAGACCGAATGACATTGGGTGTATAGGCCTCCCAGATCCAGAACTTTGTGGGATTATACTATCCCAGACAGATCTGGTCCCACAATTTGGGGATTCTCCTGGACTCGGAGTTTTGACAAGGAGAGCCTTTGTGCAACTTTGGGTTGTGCGCCAGTTCTGGTCTTTCCTGGAGCAGGAATCCCTGCATTCAGTCATCCAGGTCCCACTGCAATGCAGTCTATCCTTGAAGAGCATTCGGAGCCACAGCTGGTGCAGGGTGCAAAACCATAGGCAGTTCTTGGGGCACCAAGAATGATCCATGTAACATCACTACTTTGTGAGCTGCATTGGCTGCCAGTCTGCTTCTGGGTGCAATTCAAAGTCTTGGTAATCACCTTTAAAGCCTTCCATTGCAAGTGTCCAAGATACTTGAGGGACTGTCTCATCCCACTGGATTGCCCCATCCCACCCATGCCCCAACCCTGCTGATAGAGGAGCCATGCTGTGGGCCCCATCAGCCCAATTATTCCAGCTGGCAGGATCCAGGAGAAGGGCCTTGTCTGTTGTTGCGCCTGCCCTCTGGAACATCTTGCCCCCCGCCCCAGTGAGATTCGCTCCAACCCTCCTGATCTTCTGGAAGACCCTAAAGAACTGGCTCTACCAGTTAGCTTGGGGCTCCAGTGGGGTGCATCACAGTGGAGGTGGTTGATCGACTGGCAACTTTACCCCCACTCCTGCTCCTGCCCTCCCCATTTTGTATTAACTTATTTATGTTTTTAGTTTATATAGTTGTATTAACTTATTTATATTTTTAGTTTATATAGTTTGTTGATTTACTTAGATATGGAGAAGGCCTTTGACAATCTGAACTGGGCTTTTCTCTTCACAATTTTAGAAGATAAAATTTGGAGGCAACTTTATAAAATGGGAGGGGTTGATTTACATTTCACAGACAGCACAAATATTTGTTAATGGAAATCTAACAAAATCTTGTGAGATACAAAAAGGAACAAGACAGCGATTTCCACTGTTTCCTCTCATGTTTATTTTGGTTCTTGAAATACTGAATAGAAATATAAGACAAAATGAGATCTTAAAGGAAATAGAAACTAATGGGAAATTTAAAACAATTTTGTGCCTTACCAGGTTTGTGCAGTCCTGCAATTGTCCAGATACCTTAGTGTGGTATAAAGTCAGAGTGTATTTAAGGGGTTAACAAGAGAGTATAAATCTCAGGGGTTCATGAGATTCATACTCTATTGTTTTCAAATGTAAATTATACCACAGCAATGAGATTTGCTGCGCCAGGAAAGAAATCAGTAGAATAAAAATGATTAAATGTGCCACTGTAATGTATACTTGCAAATAACCAATTGCCAAACCACATGCAATGAGTAAAGAAGTAATTCTAGGCAAGTGAAGTTGCCAAAAGTTTTACTTTGCCCCCTCTAAGTTATTGATCCCTTGTAATGTTACGGATAGATGCCAGGATTAATAACATCTGTTTACAAGTCTATAACATGGTGGCACATGGCTTTATATTAATTTGTAGTGTTGGCAGGTAATATGTACACAATATCTCATTATGATTAATGCAAAAAAAAAGAATATGTTTGGTGTGAATACTGTACCTATTCCCATATCTCACTGGTAGCAATACTTGGATGCAATAGAGAAGATTATCAGGGAAATGCATTTGACTGAATTTGGGGGAAATGTCATAATGATCAGTATGTAGACTAACAGCACTGAGATTTAGTTAAATCTTTAAGCGAGAGGGATTGTAGTTTGTCAATAATGCAGATATTTGCATCGAATAAACCCAGGTTCAATATTGGGCAATTAATAAATGGGTATCTTCTTCCCTCCCTCTGCCCATCTTTCTCAGTCCCTTAGGATAGTTTGATATCCTAATATACAGAGAATTCTACCATCAGCAGGATGGAGAGAGTATTTAAATGAGATTCTTCACTTTGATATTCAATTGTACTACTAATTGAAAATATTCTGTCTAAACAAAGAAGGGCTGGCTCACATATCCCACTACAACATATGTGGTTTATTTGGCTTTAGCTTAACAAAGATGTGTGAGCCCAGCCATACTGGATTATAAAGCATGGTTTATGGCTCAACTGATGTATGAATCAGGTAAGCATGGCTTGGTTAACAATGCATAATTAAACAAACCATGATTTATTGGGGTGTGTAAACATGGTTTGTGAACTTATTCATCCCTTATTTTTGAAGCTGGAAAAATTAAACTTATTAAACTTGTAAGTCATTTTTATAAGTGAACTTTATGAGACTCTTCAGGGAAGAAACTTGGGTCATGCAAGATAAATGAGACAATTCTATTGAAAATGATTGCAGACACAGATATTAAACTGAGACCAAGATTTCTAAAACATGTTGTAGATTTTAAAAGGGTATGATTACCAAGGCCTTGTGATGGGGGATAAAGAGATGATAAAAATCAAAAAGGGGAAAATCAAAATCTAAATTAAAAGCAGAAATCTGAAACTAGACCACCAGCTTGGCCATGAAAGCAATTTTTTGTTTAAATTGATGATTGGGAATTTCGCCCAAAATTGTTATAATCTTGGCTCTTACATGCTTGCATATTTTCTCTGCAGCTCTCCCAAAGAAATCTGCCTTCTAATTTATCAGGGGGGTTATTAATGAGGGTCATTGTGTACCTATAATTCTGCTGACTCCTGCGAGGGCATTTAAAATCCACTCCCAACCCTCCCCCGTCCCCGGATGAGATTCGACAAAAGCTGCCAGAAGAAGCTTTAATTAAATGTCTGGTTTCAATGGGATTAACCGCTTGATTAATCCTACCTCTGTCTGCGTGTCAATCATGGCTGTCATTATAATTGTCTGCTTTATAGCTGCTAACTATGTGAAAGCTCAGTCTGGCTGCTCTTTATTTAAATGGGTAGTTTTATATTTATTTATTTTTAATTGGCCCGAGAGAAACATAATTCTCAGCTTCCACTATTCATTACTGCAGCCTGTTTAGCAGGAAGGAAATCTGATCTGAGTCCATGTGGGCCGTCTGATCATACTCAGCAGCAAAACCGACTTGGTTCATAACTGGGTTGTTCAGCTTTGTTCACATTACTTCAGTGGTTCTCAACCTTTTTAATGCCGCGACCCCCAACCGGTCGTAAGTCGAGGACTAAACCGGTCGTAAGTCGAGGACTAAACCGGTCGTAAGTTGAGGACTAAACTGGTCATAAGTCGAGGACTAAACCGGTCGTAAGTCGAGGACTTTCCCTGCCCGGGAGCGCTGCGCATGCATGGTTCTGCCCCCTGCGCCAGCCAAGGCATAGCTGGCAAGCGGCAGAGACGGAGCAGGCCGACCACCAGCTGGCCCAGCTCAAGGGAGGTAAGGCACCCGCCAGAAAAGGGGAAAAAAATGGCAGACAGCCTTGCTTGGCGACCTCCGTGAAATGGTTGATCAACCCCAAATGGGGTCGTGACCCATAGGTTGAGAACCGCTGCATTACTTGAATGTGATCACTTCCCTTGATTGCACAAAGAGTTTCACATTTTTCTTACAGGTGCAAATTCTGTCAGTTAGTATGTATTCTGACGCAGCAAATGCCAATTCATAAAGGATAATCCACTGGCTGTCTTCACTATTCCTAAGATTTACTTCCAGATGGAATTCCATGTTCTGGCTTTCCTCTTCTAGTCCAGACCTCTTGCTTCTTTTTCTCTGCATTTTACCATCACCAATTGCTACTCACTACTCTGCTAAAGCTAGACAGCTATTAGCTTTTTCCCAGCCTTTCTTAACCAGATGTCTTCACATGTAGGACAATTCATATAATTTAAAGCATTCAACACAACAAGTGTTACTACTAAAGTCTATGCATGCATACATCTTCACTTAACAAAGGGGCAGGACTCTAGACACGTCACAACACAGAAGTGAAGAAGAGGAGATCAAGCTGGCTAAGAGATTGCTTGAATTGTGGCCAGACAGTTTAAGGACACCAGATAGGGGAAGATTGTTGTATGCAGGCAATTACCCATTTGTAAATAATAATAATAATCTGGATAGTGGACATGGCAGTACCTGGAGACATGGTAGAAACAATATCTGCCAATCTTAGGTCATTTTGAAGGACTCAATAGGTGGATAAAAATGCCAAATCCAGTCTAAACATCTGGCAAACATTCTGAGACAAACAACAACAACAACAAAATATATATACATAGGGTTTGCAACTGGAAGTATCACCCAAAACTAGAGATTAAGAAAACCCAAAACTTTCTTTGCCACAACTGGCAATAGTATCAAGAACTTGCGTATTACTTTCAATGACATCCATGATTAACTTTACTATGTACAAAGCCATGTCAAAATCAGGCCTGATTTATTATGCTGCAATTGAAGTAAATATTTCTACTGTCTCTGGGGGAAAAGCAATAAATTAGCTAGAAAATATAAAACCAAGTAGGCTGGAGCTTAAAAAGAAAATCCAGAAAGAAAACAGTGGCTTTGATGCACAATGTAGGAATCAGTATTTTCATACTAGCTACAAACTAGGATCACACAATATGTTAAGTCATAATGTGATCGTGGTTTATTCAGCAAACCACTTCTAAGGAAATATTGCTTAGCATGTAGAAACACCAAAGAATTCATGAGATCATGAAAATGATCCGGAGACCCTATAATTATGGAAAGCTGTGGAGATTCTACAAATATGTAGAAATAAGCGGTGTATTGGCTCTAAACAGGGCTTGTATCAGATGTCCTCAGTGCTTTCCACAAATGGACTGTCTATCTTGCCACCATCCCCATTATTTTTTACAAAGCTTTTCCCCTTGTCAAAATCTGCTTCATTGCTCAGAAAGGTAAGTCATGGCAAGTCGCCACTGAGGTTCTTCCACATAATCCTTGGAGAGGAGCAGCCAGTTATCATGAGGCAGATGAACCTTTACCAAACATGGAGGGTCTGATGTTTGTGATGGGCGGATCTTCTGGTAGAAAAACAGAAATTAGATAACAAAGCTATTTCGTTGGAAATGTAATAAAGAACAGGTAGTCCACACTTAACAACTCTAATTGGGATTGTGAATTCCGTTGCTAGGTGACATGGTCATTAAGCAAGCCATCACATGGCTACCCTGGACATGGGTTTAATGCAGTTGCAGATCAGCACCATTCTAGATAGTATTAGTTGTGACAGTGCAAAACCCATATCAAAGAAACCCAGATGTCAAATGGTTAAGCCTGTTGATCTAGCTATCTATTAAAGAACCCACATTAAGAAAAGGGATTGATTGATACTTTCCAACCATCTGGTGACATTTGGTAGGAAGAGGGGAAAACAAAGGAATCCATTGATCCTTGTCCATAAAAGGTTTTATATACAGCAAAGAAAAACAGAACAAGTTGCCAGTATTGTGCTTATGGCAGGAGAGAAATTACCAATAGGAGCAGTAAATACTAATGGTTCAGCGCTGATAGTGCTTTAACTGGGGAGGGGGCATAGATTTCTGTCTATGGTACAGCTAGAGGCCTTGCCCTGTAAAGGGAAAAGCTCTTAATATGTCACTGATGCACAAGCCCCACCCCTCACAAGAAAACCAGATGGTATGGGGCTTGCCAGTTGATGTCCTGACCCACGATCTGCCACTTTATAAGCTGAAAGACCCAAACTCATAAATCTGGAAAGGGTGAGACTTGCAAAAATAATATAATGATTCAAACTCCTTCTGTCACAGAAATAGGAAAGCACTGCCCCCCACCCCCTTGCATTCACTACTAATCACAGAGTTTGACAGTACAAACGTTTTTGTCTCATCCATACCCATTGTCTCCTAGTGCCTAATTTAATGTCTTCCTCCTGTCATGTGCATATATCCCACAACTGCCTGTGACAACACCAATTCATAATCTTCCTCCCAACAAACAAGTTTACTTAATTCTAAACTTATCTCAGTCTTTCTCAAATTGGCACCCTACGAATCTAGAGGGCCTCAGATAGAAAATTTATGGTCTAGCTATTGCAGTACTAAATCCCCTACCAGCAAGATCTTAAATGCAGAAATTCCTTAAAATCTGGAGAGCCAATCAACTTCCCCACCCATGGGAAATGCACTAAATCTGCTTGGTATATGGATCATACTGCCAGGTGTACCCCTCACTCACCAAGGTGAGTCTTTCTGAGACATTTGGTCTTCAGTGGCAAACAACACATGCAACCTGTTGTACAGCAGAAGCAAAATATAGTCCTGGAGAGCAACTGAGTACCCTAGATAAAACCTATGCAGCCACATAGCATCGTAACTGTAGCTGAAGCTAGCCTCAGCCTCAATTGTAAATATAATGAAGGAAGAGCAGCAGGGAAATTACAAGTTGTAATGCTGGATAGGAAGGCAAACAATGTCAAGCAGACTCTGGCTACACTTGGCACAGGCAATGAAAGGCTGTTTGATTAATACTGTGGATAACAATGTTTCGCCAGTGAATTAGCCACCATCCTTATTTGCTTTGCCATCCACTGTAATGGATTGAAGAAGGCAGTAGTGATAGTGGGTTTCATAAACTGTTGCAGACCAGTTAATTAACCCAAACAGCAGCACATAAGAACAAGATACTGAGGCATTTCAGTGATAGAACCAGGGTCCAAACGTGCTCACATTCCCTCGGGAACTGAACTGATACATCATTCAGTAATGGGCAGAAGGAAATTGCAGCCAACATTGTTCCTCCTCTGATCATAACTACCACCTTCTACAGAAATATCTCGTGTATAGGAGGTCTGCCACTGCAGCTCTATTCTAAGAAGTTGTAGCATGCCTCTGGACAATCCTGTGGAAGTTGTTGAACCTCTGTATAGCTGTTATGAACTGTCTAAGAGACTACCTACAGAAAAATAACAGGGAATTTGTACAATGCATCTTTTAGATGGCTAGAAAGTACTGTAGAAATATGGTGCCCATTGCTTCAACAGCCCAAGTGGAAGGTCTGCATGCCAGATATATCCAGTCAGAAATCAGAATCTGGACAGATTACAAAAGGATGTTTTAGCAACTCCTGTTGCCAAACCTTGATGAGGATTGGGTTCAACAGAAGGGCGACATACTATAGAGCCCAAAGTAGTTGTTTTCCATGTGGACCAGTTGTTCTGACAGTGAATATAGAAAGTCTATACGCCATTCTTAAAATGCCAGGTTTCTGAGATGTAAAAAAGTCAGACTAAGATAAATGACTTAAGACTTTTTTCCACCTTTAATATAGCATATAAGTTGTACATTTCAATTGAAAAGCAAACTGAAATCATTTAGGGGAAAAATAACAATAAAAACCTAGAACAATGTGGCTACATAAAGATGCACACCCTTAAACTAATACTTTGTTGAAGCACCTTTTGATTTTATGACAGCATTCAAGTCTTTTGGGGTAGGAGCCTATCAGCATGGCAAATCTTGCCTTGGGAATCTTTGTCTACTCTGCCTTGCAAAAGCGCTCCAAATCTTTCAGATTGCGAGGGCGTCTCCTGTGCACAGCTCTCTTCGGGATACCCTACAGATTTTCAATTGGTTTCAGCTCTGGGCTGTGACTGGGTCACTCCAAAACTTTGATATTATTCTGCGGAAGCCATTCTTTTGTTGATTTGGAGATAAGCTTTGAGTTGTTGTTGTTGTGTTTCCTCTTCATCTTCAACATTTTAGCAGAGGCCTGAAAGTTTTGTCCCAAAATTGACTGATATTTGGAACTGCTCATAATTCCCTCCACCTTGACTCTAAGCCCCAGTTACAGATGAAGAAAAACAGCCCCCAAAGCATAATGATTCTGCCACTATGCTTCACTATGAGTTTGGTGTATTTTTATTGTTTTGGGGACAAACATACTTTTTGGAACTATGACCAAAAAATGCAACTTTGATCTCATCAGACATAACACATTTTCCCACATGCGTTTGTCAGACTTTATGTAGGTTTTTGCAAAATGTAGCTGGGTTTGGATGGTTTTCTTTGTAAGAAAAGGCTTCCATCTTGCCATCCTATCCCATAGTCCAGACATATGAAGAACATGAGAAACTGACATCACATGTAGTACACAAACAGTACTTGCCAGAAATTCCAGCAGCTCCTTTAATTTTGCAGCAGGCCTCTGGGACCAGTTTTCTTCATTAATTCTGGAGGGATATTCGGTTCTTGGTAATATCACTCTTGTGCCCTATTTTCTCCACTTGTTGATGACCGTCTTCACTGTGCTCCATGGCATATCCCAAAAATTTTTGCGTTAGGGCACGTCCACCAAATATGATAGTACGTGCCTGGTTTTTGCTTACATTTCCTACAGTTACTAGACATGTTTTTGAACATTTTTGCTAACCTTGCAGGTATTAGATGCCATTTATAAAACATTTTATATAAGTTTTCTTTATAAGCAATTGCCATTGTCAATTTATAGTATCTTTCCCATAGATTATGCCATTTTTCTAATTCTATATTGTGCCCCAATTTTTTTGCTTTTCAATTATCATTGCTTCTTTCACTTGTTCACCTTCCATTTTTAGGTTTAATAGAAAATTATAGTTTCTTAATCAGTTTTTCATCTGATGTCAACAATACCTGATCAAACATTGTCTGGTCTTTATAGAAATCATGCATTTTAGCATCTTTCTCATATCTCAGTTGCATTTGCAATAGAGATATGCACCTGCCTTGCTTTTTTATTGCCAAAAATGTCTTGGATCTTTGTATCTGGAGAAAACACTGACTGCCTTGCATGGAAGAAACAATGAGCATCCAGAGTCAGTCCAGGAAAAAATGATGTGTAATTTAGTGGTTGGTATGGACCTATAATTGTGGCACTTGCATCAATACAGTGGCCATGTCACTGCATGTTGAAAGACTGTCAATTATTATCAGGAAATTAGAAGACACATACCTGCAATCTGGAAAAGCTAATTACGCCCAACTACCCTTACTCAAAGTATTCTATAAATCAGATGAGGGGGTTACAGCCTGGGCTTCTCTGGCTTATGGATTCAAAGGGCATCAAACAAAAGTGCAACCACGTCAGCCACCACCAGGGCCCCTCACATCACATTTAGTGACACAGCAACTAAATACCATACAGGTGAGCTGTTGATCAGCAAAGTATCAACGAGGTTTCCCCTGAGAAGTCCAGCCACTTTCTATCAATCATACTGTGGCTCCAGCAGGTCCTTGTTAAAGCCCCACCTTGACCCTGGCCACTGCTGCCTGAAGCAGCAATAGGGGTTGCAGAGGGAACGTATAGGGAACAACATTAGACATTTGCAGGACTTGCAAAATCTCACCCTATTCTGAAAGCTGTTTCAGCTGTTCTTGGGGGGGGGGAGAGATATGTCTAACCTAAATGTGAGACAATTTAAAGGACCTAGGCACATGCAGAATCATTTGAACTAGACCAGTGGTTCTCAACCTGTGGGTCGGGACCCCATTTGGGGTTGATCGACCATTTCATGGGGGTCGCCAAGAAAGGCTGTCCGCCATTTTTTTGTCCATTTTTTTTGTCCACCATTTTTTCCCCCCTTTTCCAGCGGGTGCCTTACCTCCCTTGGGCTGGGCCAGCTGGTGGTCGGCCTGCTCCGTCTCTGCCGCTTGCCAGCTACGCTTTGGCCGGCGCAGGGGGCGGAACCACGCATGCACGGTGCTCCCGGGCAGGAAAAGTCCTCGACTTACGACCGGTTGGGTAGTCCTCGACTTACGACCGGTTTAGTCCTCGACTTACGACCGGTTGGGGTCGCGGCATTAAAAAGGTTGAGAACCACTGAACTAGACTTCAGAGTGCATGGTTTCCAATTTAGAAGGATTTTATAGAAAAGTGCATGGATCAATTCACCAAATTGCTCAGCCAATAAATGCTCTCGAGCCTCCTTGAAAAAAAAAGGAGAGAGAGAGAGAGAGAGAGATTGAAAACATTTCTTGGAACGGATCACTTTGCTAATCAAGGGAAAGTTGGAAGACTGCAAACTCTACACGAGCATCCTTTGTCTCTAATTGCAGCAGCTTCGTCTGCTCGCGCGCTTTCTTTTTCGCGCGCCTTTGCGCGCCTCCGCGTTCCGCTTTCAGGACTGATTGACGCGGGGAGGAGGCGCCTCCCGGTGACAAAAAGTCCGAGGCGCAGGACTTGAGCGCTGGGGTGGGGTGGGGGGAGAGGAGAAGAAGAACAAATCTGCTAAAACTTTCAGACGAGATTGGCCACCAGGGGGTGGCGGGAAAGGAAGAGACCGCGACGAAGTTGGGAGCGCTGGTCGAGAACGCTGCCATTCCTCAGCCAGCTTTGCAGAAAACGAGCGCGCCTCGCTTTCTATCCCTTTCCGCCTTGGGCTACCGCAGCCTCCCCGTGGATTATCCCCGGAGCTACCGTCCTTGTAGCTTGCTCGCGTCGTTCTTTGGAGGAGGCTCGGTGGCTTTGGCTTGTCAATGTTTGCTCCGCTTTCCTTTGCGAGGAGGGAGGGAAACTCGTAGAAAAAGGAGCATCTCAAAGGATACAGAAAGCCTCCCCCCCCCCCCATCAAACCGTCCTCACTGGTGGCCTTTTAATATTTTTTTGGGCGTCTTTTCCCACTCCCTTTGTCTCTTTCTGCTTTCCTGCCCGATCCAAACCTTCCCCCCCTCCCTCCCCCTTCGGAGCTTCGACATGGTGACTATTGGGAGAAGGAGGAGGACGAGAGCATGAAGCCTCCAGGATGGGCGCAAACAATGGCAAGCAGTACGGCAGCGACGGTAAGTCCGCTGCGCCTCCGCGGGGAGAGCGACGCGTCCCTGGATGTCAGGGCGAGCGAGAGTTGCGCGTGCCGCCGCCGCGCGCGCGCGTAGGATGGGCAGCCCGGGCGCAACTCCAGCCGCTTCTTAGCGGCCGGAGAAGCGTTTGCAGACGCTCCGTTAGGAACAGCGAGAGGAGGTCGTCTCCCCCCCCCCCCCCAAAAAAAAAAATCCTCTTGCAACGCCGTGATCCGGGACGGCAGCTTGTGAAGTTCAGGGCAGGGTTGTGGTTTCCCTTCTTAGCCGTTTGTCGTCGTAGGGCTCGGCCGCTCGGACGTTGCTGCAACGGAGCGAAGGTGATTTTCTCCGAAATGTTTGCAGTGGAACCTTATTTTGCGTTTGGCACGCCTTGCTTCGGAGCCGGACGGGAATGGGACAAAGGGCTTTTTGCCTGGTCTAGCGGGGTTGCTAAACTTTGAGCCGAGGAGCTGTTTAGGCTGGAATATATATATAAAAAAACAAGAATTGTATACAGGTAGTCCTCGACTTACAACAGTTCGCTTAATGGCCGTTTGAAGTTACAACAGCATTGGGGAAAAAAGCGACTTATGACCGTTTTTTCACACTTAATGACTGATGCAGCGTCCCCGTGGTCACGTGATTTACCTTTGGAGGCTTGGCAACTGACTCGCATTTATGCCGGTTGCAGTGTGCCCGGGGTCATGGGGATCCCCTTTTGCAACCTTCTGACAGGCAAAAGTCAGTGGGGAAGCCAGATGCATTTAACAACCGTGTTACTAATTTGTAACAACTGCAGTGATTCACTTAACAACTGTGGCAAGAAAAGTTGTAAAACGGGGCAAAACTCGCTTAACACGCTGAGCAACATGAATGTTGGCCTCGGTAGTAAATGGAGGACTACCCTGTATATTAGTGCGTAGCATTGTAGCTCCCCTTGCCTTGTGTGCCCTACGCCAGTGGTAGGTAACCTCGGCTCTTTTATGACTCATGGACTTCAACTCTCAGAATTCCTGAGTCAGCATAGCTGACTCAGGAATTCTGGGAGTTGAAGTCCATGAGTCATAAAAGAGCCAAGGTTGCCTACCCCTGCCCTACGCTAAATAAATAATGTATATCAGTAGGTTGAACCCACACAAGAATACCATCATTACCCAGTTTATAACATGGCTCTGACGTCACAGAAGAGTTTTGTGAATGGTGTGGGTATCTATTGCGTATCCTTTTCTTTCCTCTTAATCCAGAGCCATACAGAATTTATTGTATGTTTTAAAAATAAATCCTTCTGGTACATTCATACTGATGGTCTCTTCCAGCAGTGATTCGTTGGTTAACTCCACCCACAAAATTGTCAACAGAGCATTGACAACACAATTCTCCCTGCCCATTTATCGGGAAGAGCAGATCAGAACTACATAATAGAATTCTATGAAGTAATACATTAGTATTAATTAATTCAACCCAAATAAAGAATACTAATTTGGAGATAAAGAACCCATATCAGAAACCATCCTATTCATTCAGCCCATTGCTCATCTAAAATATTAGCCACCCCTCACAGTTCTGAGTCATTTGCAGACTTTATAAGCATTGTCTCAGATCCCTCAGTCAGGATACTGATAAACTTTTTCAACACATTGGATTCAGGACAAAGCTCTATGCCACTCCATTCAGAATTTCCCCTGAAGCTGGAGCTATTCATTAGCATTCTCTTGAGTACAGTCATTCTGTCGATTGTTAATGCATTGAGCAGTAGCGTCATCTAGTCCAGCAGTCCCCAACCTTTCTGGCACTAGGGACCAGTTTTATGGAAGACAAATTTTTCCTTGGCTGGGGGGTGATGGTGGTTTGATGCACAACCTAGGTCTGGCACATGCACAGATGAAGCTTCACTCATTCACCTGCCACTTGTGCAGCCCGGTTCCTAACAGGCCACAGACCGGTAGCGGTCCACAGCCCGGGGATTGGGGACCCCTGATCTAGTCCATTTTATTAAGGTGAAGGGCTTGCTAAGGTCCTGGTAACCTGATTCTTTGGCATTCCTCAGTTCTACTAGCTCAAAAATTATATCTGTGAAAAAGCTAAATTCATTCTGGCATCTGTTAATTGGAGCATGTCTGTCCAAGTGCTCACAAACATGCTATTTACTAATCTGTTCAAGAACATTGCCTAATATAGACATTAGGCCGATAGGTTTGTAGTTTGCTGGATACTCCTCCTTCCTTCACCATCCTCCAGGAGTTCTCCGAGAAGACCAAGAATGGTAGAATGTAATTGATGTGGCCTTAAAGATTTGAATTTATTTAAATTGGCTAAGTTATCCACTAAAGCTTCAGCTGCAAATCCCTCCTTCCCCCAGTGGCATAACAATGACCAACCTTTCTGCAAGAAGACAGTGGCAAGAATTCTTTTGTTTTCTCACTATTGCTCATATCCAATTCACTACTTTCTCCTTACAGTGGATCTACCCTTTTTGGCTTTCCTTTAGATTCTAAACAACCCACAGAATTCTTTGTTGTTTCTACTGTAATAGCTGTCACGAGCCTCAGTATATTCTGAGCTGGAGCCTTTCTGATAGTTCCTACCATTTCTGGAGACCGGTAGTTCTTGACCTACAACAAATAACTTTATTACGGTCGTAGACCAGCAACAGCCATCACTTTTTACAATATATTAAATAACAACAACAACAACAACAACAACAATAATAATAATAATAATATGATATCTGTAATACCATCAAACATCCACATCTGCCTATCCCAGGTCCTGGGTAAGGACTCGATAGGTAGACAAAATGCCAAATCCAGTCTGAACATCTGGCTGACTGTGCGATGATCCATAATAATAATAATAAATAGTACTAACATTAATAGTAAATAATAACATCCCTGTTAAGAAAATACATGTTCTCAAAATGTTAGGGTCACTCCCTAGTTTACGTGAGTGGAGAGCCGATTAGTGTGTTCTTGATCTAGAACTTTCATTTACTGACTGTT
The DNA here is from genome assembly GCF_001527695.2 of Protobothrops mucrosquamatus. Taxonomy (NCBI): domain Eukaryota; kingdom Metazoa; phylum Chordata; class Lepidosauria; order Squamata; family Viperidae; genus Protobothrops; species Protobothrops mucrosquamatus. Next base: position 636,751 of record NW_015386493.1, on the reverse strand, counting down.
TAAAGTTACAGTGGCACTGAAAAATGTGACTTATGACCGTTTTTCACAGTTATGATCTTTGTAGCATCCCCATGATCATGTGATCAAAATTCAGATGCTTGGCAACAGGTTCATATTTATGACCGTTGCTGTGTCCTGGGGGTCATGTGATCATCTTTTGCGACCTTCTGACAAGCACAGTCAATGGGGAAGCCAGATTCACTTGACAACCGGGTTACCAACTTATCGACTGCAATGATTCACTTAACAGCTGTGGCAAGAAAGAGACAGAACTTAACAAATGTCTCACTTAACAATAGAAAGTTTGGGCTCAATTGTGCGATCGTAAGTCGAGGGTTACCTGAAATTAGAATCAACTCTCTTGAAATCTGGTGTAAAGCTATGATTCTTCTCACTGACTCCTCCTCTGGGTGTCACAAATTCAACACAATCACTTTCCTATAGGATACCTTTTTTACTTCAACTAATTAATTTCTCTTGGTGAGAATTAGGCCCCTAATTGCAGACCCCCTTGTTCTTTCTTCTATCTTCTGACATAAGAAATCAGCTAGAATTTGTTGCACCTCTGATTTGTTGCACAGTTAGATTCCAGGCTAATTGCATCATATCTTCCACCTATCCAGGCAGTCTGTTATAAACTCCTAGGTTTATATCACTTTTCTCTCATTGAATTCATACTCGGACACTTTCAATAGAATTTCCATGTTCTGGTTGTTAAATTTATATTTGCAATGCTGAATGTCGTCCCACCAAATTTTAGGGATACCTATTATATCATACCTGTTTTCTTGAGTTTCATTTCCCATACTCTTTGTATTGGTATAGCAACATCTGAGGTTTTGATAGCACCATTAACTGTATTGTAGTTCTCTACAAACTCTTGAGCCACACTTTGGCCTGCTTCTCCCTTTATGTTCTGTTTTCCAATCCTTGACTACAAATTTGGATATGGGTTTTTGCCACCCTTCTCCAATTCTTTTAGTTTAATAATCTCCAGATGAGATTGACAAAGCACCTGCCAATATTTGTTTCCTTATCTTCAAAAGTTGTAGCTTATTTCTTCCCAGGAGATCTTCATGGAGGCAATATAGTTCATCATAGAATCCAAGTCTTTCTAGATAGCAGTACTAGTAGCTGATTGTTGACTTTCAAGATTTTGGTTTTTCTAGTGTCATGGCTTTTATCTGGAAGGATTGTTTTTTTTAAAAAAACCTGCCTCTCTTCCAAGTTTTTTCCTGTTTAAAAGCTCACAGCTTTTTGTTTGTTTGTTTTCTTCTGGTCTGTGATTTCTATGCATAGGAATCAAAAGGAAAGAATTGGCTTTGAACAGTGTCAATAACCTCTCTGCTACATCCTGGATACAGACACCTAGAAGACAACACATTTCCCATGACATTATCTTGGGTCTGTACATTGTTGCCTTTTTCTCAAGGGGATTATTCCTTACTGGCTAGTTTGGGGTTTATTGTTACATGCAACCACAGTATTTAGCTTTATTTAAAAGGCCATTGCTTATTTAACCTTGATGATATTTTAAAAATAACCTATGATTTTTTTAAAAAAATAACCTATCAATACATGTGGCAGAAAGGAAGAGGAACATATAAAATAGGTTAAATCACATTGTTTTGATCTAATATGCTATATACTGTAAAAGATGAGGTCATGTGTGCAAAATGACACAATAATGGAGGATAATTTGACATCTATTATAAGTTTAAAAGCTGCCTTCACCTTTGCAGATTCTAAGGCTAATTCTGAATGCTGGTGTGTTCTAAGTATGCCTGCCTCATAGTCTTATAAAATAAAACATTTGGACTTTTATATTAATCATATTATGATGGCAGACATTGAAGAGCCAATAAAAACCAACCTTTGCTCTGGATTTTTGAGCATGTACTACATGCATTCTATGTCATCTTTTGTCATTTGTTTCTGATATTTCAAGATTCTGTATTGTACATTATAGCATAGAAATGCTTCCTGACTAAATGGCAAGTTTTTCAACCCCAGGGACAAAGCAGGAGAGAGGCAGTGTTTAATCTGCTCCAGCTGTTCTGTTTAAATGCTACCTCTGCCATTTCATTCCACTTACATTTTTTTCTGAGCCTGCATATAGATGTGTAGTGTTGTGTCTGCTTCATACAGAATCATTTTGGTGTAGAATTGTAGTGATCACATTGGAATAATGGTGTGATAATTAAGTGAATCTAATAGGTATTTGGTTGGGAAATAAATTATGCCATGGCATAAATAATTATTAGAAAAAAATATGTTAAAGTCAACCACTTCATTTAGTAATTCTAATATATACAGGATACTTCCATATAGTCATTCACTATATGGTAACTTGCCACAGCAAATTAACTTTCTCCCTTCATACACGTCTCCTGTTACTAAATTGATTTTATTATGGAAGAGGAAAGTAGATTTGAGTCACAAAATATCCAGAATATCCTGATGTATGCAGTAGGTTGAAGCTTTCTATCTGTGCCTTTGAGTATTCCTGAAAGCAGGAATCTGACCTAAGCTATTGGTAGTGAAGCAGACTTTATATCTATAAGAGAAAGAGGAGTTATCTACAGCTAATACATTACAAGCAAAGCCTAGCACTAACCAGTTGAATCCTACCAGGAGACTCTCTATGCATGTGTGTCAGAGAAAAAAGGTAGGAGTGAACAGTCTCTTTGACAAAGAATAGATGAAATGATAAAGAGGGACACCAGAGTAAATCCTTAACTCTTCATCTATATTCTACTGCCTGCTTATGGCCATAGGTGCTGAAGAATCTATGGCATTGGATTTGCCTCTCCAACAACTTGATTGCTTTACATGACCTATTAGAGATAGCTTTGCAATTTACCTTCTAAAGCTCTATCAATTGGACAGCTTGACTTTCCACTGTGGCAGAAAGGGAGGTCCCAGTAATTCAATTAAATACCCTTTTCTCCTTATAAAATAATAGTTACCTTAGAAAATTACTGCCACCAAAAGATGATAAATAAGATTGCTTATTCCCCCTTGAAATTTTCCTCAAAGTATTACTTTCAGGCTGTCGTGGAGAACATGCTGGATGCATTGGCTGGTTCCAAACATTGCTTAATTATGTGTGGTTTGGTAAACTGTGATTAGTTGGATCAATGCAGTATGTTGAGTCATAAATTAGGATTTACAAACCACACTGGGCTCACATACTGCACATGGTCAGAAACAAATGCTTAGAGGAGTCAAGTTGTTGTTCCTCAAGATTGCACAAATCCCTTCACATTATCTTTCCCCAAATCTTTTCATAGAGTCTTTGGCAGAATGAAGTACACAGTATTCTTCAGTACAGTATAGTACAGCTCCTCATACAGTTAATAAACTCTATTATTTCTCAGTAAGGTAATTGAAAATCTTGTTATGGTGGCTTTATCTCTCACTATTATCACTCCTATAGATGGCTGTGGTCGTTCTGAAAACCAATGCAATAAATTACAAGAACTTGCAAGATGGCTGCATCCTGAGCCATCATTTCACCTTCTTTTCTTTTTTACAACTTCCTCTAAGATGAGAACATTTCCCTTTAACTGGGAGCACCTAAAGGAAAGCACACAAAAGATGTGATGTCAGGAATGCTTCTCTCAAATTCTCTCCTGATACAGTCCAGCTAGGTTGTAAGGTGGAGACTGATACAGAAATTTAGGGCACCACAAGTGATTCTGGGCCTTTAGCTGTTCATTCCTAAGCAACAGAATGTGGTGATTTGAAGAAATATGAGTTTCCCAATTCAGCTGTAGCATTCAACCCTTTTGGCATTACCAGAAGTCTAGATGGAAAATTGAAAGTGATCAGATGGGGAAGGTCTGTTCCAGTATTGAAGATGGAAAAATGTAAGCTACAGATGATGTGTTATTCTCCACTCCGTGCTAGCAGTTATATTGACTAATCTCTCTCTCTGCTGAGAATTTCTTTCCCATTGCACAGATATCTATTGAATCTCCTTTAAAAATTTTGAAACCATATTCTATTCTTATACTAGAGTTGATCCACCATTTGGCAGTTTAGAAGGTAATAATAATTTTGTCTGAAGCCTCTTCATTGATAAAAATAAAAATACAGTAGAAAAAATATATAGAATTACACTTGGTTGCTTTTTTATCTTCTCCCTTGAGAGTTCATCACATAACGGAAATATTATTTGTGCTCTTCTATAAAGCCTCCTTTGGGAAGGTAACTTTAATTCCCCATTATATCAGACCCCAGAAATATAAACATTTCCTGGAATTACACCTCACTTCCTTAGAGGAACAGCTGTGTCTGCTGTGTTTTCCAGCTGTGGAAGTAACTGTGGATGAGAAATCCCAGCTTGGAGGGGGGTGAGAGAACCAGGTCATTCTCATTTTCCTCACTGCTGCCACTCTTGTGTCAGTCAAGACAATCTTCTTGGGAGTTGCTATCCCCTTCTCCATTATACGGTAATAGCTGAGAACAAAACATTTTCCTAACTCTAGAGAGAAAAACAGGAATTTGCAGTAAAAAATCTGAGAACATTCTTTACTGTTCTGTAACATTCTGTCCAGATGACTTCTGGATGCTAAAATCCTGAATGGCAACTAGTGAGAAAAGCTCTTACTCCCCCTTGCTAAGCCCACAGTTGGTTATCCGGTCAACTGAAGCCCCTGAATTGTGTTATTTCAATATTTTCTACTACAGATGGGGCAAGGTTGCTATTCTCAGTTTTGAAATGAAAGGAATTTGCTATGGTATCCTGGGAGAGAGATTTTTTACTGCAAATTCCTGTTTTTTTCTCTAGAGTTAGGAAAATGTTTTGTCTCAACATCACTAGAATGTAATCTAGATCAAGACCTCCGGTACTGATGCAAGTAGATTTTCTTGCCTTCAGTCATCTCTATTTTTTGGCTGCACTTAGTTTGGGGGTTTTTTCAGCTCTTTTGGTGTCTCGCTTTTTTCTCTTTTATTTGTGGCTCATACAGGATTTCTCTTACTTCCATTCTTGCCTAAAAGATAATCTTACTAGATGATTCACACAGCGGTACGTTCTGGCCAAGCTCCTGTCTCAAGTAGGAAAGTTAACCTTAGAATGGAAGTATGCTCTCTTCCACGTAGAACAGGGGTCCCCAACCCCCAGTCTGTGGACCGGTACTGGGCCACGGCATGCCAGCAACCGGTCTGCACAAACAAGCAAAACCCCATCCATGGAATGCAGGCAGCACACAAAACCACGCACTGTCCGGTCTGTGGAAAAACATTTCTCCACATAACCAGTCCCTGGTGCCTAAAAAGTTGGGGATCTCTGACGTAGAACATAAGTATTTATGGAAAAATCAGTTACCTTTTTTCCTCAATATCTGCTCTTAAGTGAGTTTTGCCCTATTTTACGACCTTTCTTCAGTCAAACCAAAATAGAGCTGGAAGGGACCTGGAAAGTCTTCTAGTCCAAACTTCTGCTCAGGCAGGAGACCCTATATCATTTCAGACAGGTGGCTTTCCAGTCTCTTCTTAAGAACCTATAGCAATGAATCACCCACAACTTTTGAAGGCTGGTTAATTGTCCTCACTGTTGGGAAGTTTTTCCTTAATTCCAGATTGCTTTTCTCCTTGATTAGTTTCCATCCATTGTTTCTTGTCTTGCCTTCTGGTGCTTTGGAAAATAAGTTGACCCTCTCTTCTTTGTGGCAACCTCTCAATTAACTCATATTTAGGACGGTTGCAGTGTCCCAGGGTCATGTGACCACCTTTTGTAACCTGACAAGCAAAAGTCAATGGGAAGTCAGAGTCACTTAACAACCATGTTACTAATTTAACAACTGCAGTGATTCATTTAACAACGGTGGCAAGAAAGGTAATAAAACAGGGGAAAACTCACTTAACAAATGTCTCACTTAGCAACAGAAATTTTGGGCTCAATTGTGGTCATAACTCGAGGACTACCTGCAATGATATTACCTTAGTTCTCTCTTGGAAATTCTTTCACTGGTTAGCATTGATATTTTTCTTCAGATATTTGGTTCCTGAGGTAAGATTTAATTTATTTTATTAATGGTTTTCATGTGTTTGTTGAATTACATATTTTATATGAAATTATCTTGAGTACTTTTTGCTTCAGTTATCATGATAATCATATCACTATTCAGTCTTCAAATGGATGCCTAATTTTTTTTATACTAGTATTACAAATATACATCTTTTTCATACAATTTCAGGCATTTTCTCCAAAATTTAGGTAGAACTGTATTAATAGTATGTCTATATAATAAAGATGACATATTTTCCTTCCCCCCCTCTTTACATTTTAGATTAGGGTGGTGTGGTAGCTCAGCTATTAACACTCTGGGCTTGTAGGCTGGAAAGCCAGCAGCCCAGGTTCGAGATCCGAGCAACGGGTGAGCTCCCGTCCTTGCCCCATCTCTTGCCAACCTAGCAGTTCAAAAGCATGCAAATGTGAATAGATAAATAGGTACCACCTCAGTAGGAAGATAACAGTTCTCTGTGATGTTATGCTGGCCACATGACTGCAAAAATGTCTTCAGACAGCCTTGAACTGGAGATGAGCACTGCTCCCTATAGTTGGCAATGATTAGCGGAGTAAAATGCAGAGGGACTCCTTTCCCTTTCCCTTTACTTTTTAGATTAGTACGTTCCTAGATTAGTAGTGGCGAAGTTCAGTTTGTTTCTGTACATAATTTTTGGTAAACAAAAAGAGGTTGCCTTTGCTGAGTGAGTTTTGTCCTTCAAGTTCTCCCCCATCCTCCAGTTTAGGTATCATCAAAGGAAAATTACATATTAGCAAAGGTTACCTACTTAGTTAATTATCTGGTAAGTGCCTAATTGAGAAATTAATTGAGAAATGATTAGCTAATTGAGTTAAGGAAATAGGAAGAAACTAGCTTGTTGAGGCAAGTCTTGTGTGCTAATTAAAATAACAGTTCAATTGGGCGAGAGATCTGCAGATGAACTTAAATGAGAAAAATAAAAATGAAATAATTTTCAGCATATGATCATTTCCGTCCCCACTCTTTCTCCCTCCCTCCTTTCCTCCTTTATCTTTGGCTGCTGGACCAGTTGTTTAGGCACGTATAGACTGGGAGTTTCGTGCATGTTATATGCATGGTTGTTTTTGAAGAGCATCAGAAACTTCCATTGTTCTAGATTGTTTTCTGAGTTTAGCCAAATGGAGTATTCACTCTCCTATTTATTTCTGATCTTCATATCTATTAAAGCAGTAATAGCAGAATGATTGCTATTGCTATTAATTGTCACCAAAGATGACTCTAGAGACATGACATCTCCAAAACATTTTGATTATTTGAAGGAAAGCATAAACAGCAGCAGCTCACCAAATCTTGCTACAAAGTAGTCAAGTAGTATCCATCTAATATATGGGATAACTATACTCCCACATAATCATATAGTAAAAAGAGATTTTTTTTAGACTGAGCTAAAAAGTTCTTTTTCAAGCATAGGTTGATTTTATGTGAAGTAGAGCACAGATCTCTAGCATCGTCATTGTTAATTTTTTGAATGACCTCACATAGGCATGGATAAAATAATTAAAATATTCAGTGGCTGTGCTTTGTTTGGAAGGATGCCTATCGATCTATAAAAAAGACAAAGATGGTGAGGAAGACGGCTTCCTGGAGGAGCGAGAGAAGCCAGGGGGTTACTTCACCAGCTTACTTTCTGCTAAATGAGGATTTGTAAGTGACCATCCCTCCCAGGACAACTATTTTATAAATAACAAATCCCTCCATTTTGTGAGACCATCCATTAAATGCTCTCAGATATGCCCAGACACAGATAAGTGAGCCTGTCTAGTTGTACCTCTCCAAAATGAGATAAGGGGGAAGTTGTATCTGACTGAGTAGTAGCTGCACTTTATGTCTCCTGATTATCCAATCTTCCCTTGTTAGTTCATTCATATATCATGCAATACTGGCTCTGCTTATCTTTGCATGAGGCCCAGGGCAACCATTTTTCTCTAGCTACCATAGTTCAGGGAAGACAGCTTTTGTCACATCCATATCTTTCCAACATGATGTCTGGGCACCATGCCAGTGAAGCAGCTATAAAGTTGAAGCTCTGGCCTCTCTTCCATTCTTAAATGGCAAACATTTTACAGTACTTCATTGAGATTGCTGACTTTGCTGTGTCATTAGGCTCATATTTCAGATTACCTACAGATTGGTTCTAGAAGGCTGTATTTGCCACCATGAACTGACCCTTCTTCAGCCCCACACTTAAATAAAGTATATATGAAGTAATTGGGGTGGTCATCAGGAGTTCTGGAATGGTATCATAATTCTTTATACCATTTGAATCAGGAGAGGCCGGTTAAAGGTTATATGCAGTAGTGGGCTGAATGAGGATCAGGAAGCTGAGACTGAATCTTGATAAGGTAGACTATATAGGCAGTTTTGATGTCGGGGAATTAAGAAAAAATGCATGCTCCAGATAAAAGTTGAACTCCTTCCAGTGGAGCAGTTGCATAGCAGTTCCATAATTTTCAGTGGTGAATCAAGTAAACCCCGTAGGGTAGAAGTATTGTTTCTTTCCTCCAACTGTTTCTGGGTAGTGATAACTAGGCCATTATGATTCATAAGCCAGTAGGTCAAAACTGGAACCATTAAATGTGTTCTAGGGCTACTTTTGAAGATGGTCTGGAAACTGCAGCTAATCCAGAATTTCTATGGCCGGGGTGCTAAAAGGGGCAAAGTGATCATGAACACATTCACACTCGCAAGAGCCAATGGTTACATTTTCTAGCATTTTGCAAGCTGGTTGAAAGCAGTGCTGAGTCTCTGTGCCTTCCATGCCATTTGGCTGCTCCATGACTAATGGGGTTGTGGGCACTAGCAACGGAGCTGGGAAAACCAGTTCTTAAACATTTACTAGCTCATCACTGGACACATTATGCTGAACACATTTTGAACAAGGTGCACTACCCACCTGCATTCTGGTGAGTTAAACTGGTGGTATGTGTATTGTTATGGAAAATCCTGCATGTCTTGGGAACCAATTATTGCTGGATGACCTTTTCTCTTGAGAAGCTGCCTGACAATTATGATCAAATGGGAGGTCTCCTTGAAAATGCTGCCATTTTCAAAAAGGGCACTTTCAATGCTAATGTGCTAATTTGTGAATTTCCACCCTGCCCAGTTATGAATGCTATATAGTTGAATTAGGTGTTGATATCGTTGTAGATTTATGCGAAAATCATGCTGTTGTGTCATTTAATGTATTTCTGCTCTAATGGTTTTAATTTTTATAATTTGCACAGTTTACATCATTGCTTGATTTGGGGATTCCTTTTAATGGAAAGGAGACTAAAATTGTGTTTGTTTGTTTATTTATTTGTCATTAGATTTTTATCCTGTCTTTATTTTGATTAACTCAAGGAAGCATCCATACCTAATGCTCGTACCTTAGATTTCTCCCCCCCCCCCCGTGTGTGTGTGTGTGTGTGTTATGTATTTTTTTATCTTATAGATACAGGAAAAAAAACATGGGAACTATCTACTAAATTCATTAAGGGGTAGAAGAATTTTTTAGCTCCAGCATACTTGATACATCTCATTTAAACCTAGAGCTGCAGTTTCCTAATTAGATTCTCTCATGCCCTTCCCATTGTTCCATAGAAATCTATGATAATGAAAGCTGGACTTAGTAAAACTAACACATACCTATTTGCATTTTATTGAGTCGTTTCCCTCAATCTTTCCTGCAGAATAGCTTTTCCTGTTTTTTGGCAACTGAAATCTATATTCCTTATACCTGATTTTACATTTTAGCTTCAGTCTTCACGAGTGTTAACTTTTTCATCATCTGTAAATTGTAGTTGGGAATATGTAAAGGAGCCTACTTCTTTAAAAGAAGCTTGGTTTATTTACAATTGGTGGCTGCAGAAACTAAGATAGATGATTTTACATATATGATAGTCTCTATGTCATTATTTCCTCAGATTTTTAACCAGAAAGAGACCGTTGACACACTGGCCTGCACAAAGAAATTTAAGATTTGCAGATATACAGATAGATTGCAATTAGTGTGAGTTCAAACAGCAATATTTGATTTAGTGCGAATTCTAAATTGTGTACTAGGGATTGCTCAGGCCACCTTTCAATTGATGTCACAGTGTTGACATCTGGATTTAATGTGAGCTAAAATTCAGTTAATATGAGGTGAGTTTGTGTGCAGTTGAGGCTAGCACTGCACAGTTGCTATTGTGGTTTTAGATGCTAATCATTGTGTGTGCAAAATGAGAGAAGGAATGTTCCATTTGTTAAAAAAAGAAGAATCTCATTTTGAAGAACTACAGCAGAATATAGAAGATAGCAGGTATGTTCTAGCTTGTCTTTTATTGACTTTATTTAAAATATTTGTGGGATCTATCTAGAAAGTACATAGTAATGTTATTTAGATATTTTTGTTCTTATTTTGCTTTCTTTAACTACGCTATAACTTTGTTAAAAATAAATGTAAGTTGTAAGCAATTTTTTGCTGTTATACTTCATTAATAAACATAAAACGTAGGTAAAAACGTTGACAGTTCCAAGCTGGCACCAATTTTTCTATTTTCCCTAGAAATATCACTTTGAATTCAGTGGTGTAAATTCAAATAATACAACCAATTCATGGGATTTTTTTACCACTAATTGGGACCTACCTGTAATGCCCTCTTGTGGAAATACCAGGGAGAAAAAAAATCCTTAAGAAGTTAACTTTGTAAGATGCTAGTCCATGGTGGCAAAAAAAGAGTCTCATATCCCTTATCCAGCTAACAAAATTTATTAAAAGGCATTACTTCATCAGACGTGTAGGGTGGAAATTGTTGAAGTCATAATGGAACTTGATTTCCATGGGTACAGATGATGATGAATACATCATAGTGAAGCTCAAATAAAGGAGAGGCCTCAGAGGGTAAGTTAATAAAATTCTAGGGCAGCCATGAAGATACTGGCATATTAAGTTAATCCTTCTCCCAGCTACTCATTGACTGTTGTGAAGATGTTCGGATAAAATACAAGAGAATGGAAAGAAGATTAGCCAGCTTAAGGTAATGGCTGGAACTCTGGAATGTTACATTTTGAAGAAAGATATACTGCAACATTATGTTTCATGTTCTACTTACGTGACAAATTAAGTATCATTTGTGGTTTGCCTTACATTTAAAAGCTGTTGGGTTATGGCTTTCTGTTTAAGAGACTCATACAAGCAAGTTGTATTTCTCTCTTTGCCTTTGAGAAAGCAATGTTTTATATATTGCTCCCTGTGTTTCTTAATCTAGTGGAAAAGCCAAAGGAGTTTTTTTTTTCTTTTTTACTGTCATCATGCGACCACAAAAATGTTACATTTTTAAGAAATAAGACTTCTTGCATCCAAACCAAGGAAGGAATGGGCAGTTTATTGTCTCATTCTTTATTTTCATTTTGCCATCTTCCAATGCCAAATTGGGCTCTTGAAACAAAACACTGCTGTTTTTAGACTGTGTGGGATGGTTATAACAGAGTGCAGGTAGGTGTGGATTTTTATGCTAACCAAAATATAATGTCCTTAAAAAAATAAACAATATAACTTTTAGTAGGAATAGAACTAGGTCAACCTCTGTAGCTATTTAATGAACATTTATTTTAAATTTGGGAGGAAAGGTAGTCTACCCTTTTAAATTGACGCAAGTTGTTTCTACTTGAATCTCAGGTGAAAATGGATAGCAAAGATAGATCTAACCTGCCAAGGCTATCCACATTTTGTATCTTAAAATTCTTTTGCCATAAGATTTAGATATTTGGGGCATATGTGTGCCAGAGCTGGATTTTCTACTAAGTTGGTCATGGGATGGATTCTACTTTACTCTGTGAGGAGGAGGGAATCTAGCAATAATGTCAGGGACAGCACCTTCATCCTGAAGTTGATATGATTATTTTTGGACCATAAATTTCCAAGTCTTAAATTGTATTTATTCATTAACTTATTTATATTTTATTTTTCACTTCAGTTAACTAGAACTCTTGAAGATATACAAAACTTTGAAATGAATAAAATAGTATAATGACAAAACCATGTAAATGTGGCCCATCTTTGGGTCTTGTGGCAAGCTACATTAAAGAAAAGAAACAGAGCACCTGCCTTAGAGTCCATTTTACTTCGTAACTGGGGGAAAAAAAGCCTAATAAACACTTCCTGGTCAAGTTGTGACAGCCTCTAGTCAGGAGAACAAGATTTACTGCATCCCTCATTTGGTTTGGAGTGTAGATACATAGCTGGGCATCAACTGCATATTGATGATATCACATTTGAACTGGAGGGTGACTTCTAGCAATTCCATATAGACATAAACCAGGATTGGAGGGAAAACAGACCACTAGGGCACCCACTATGAACTGTGCAGGGTTCTAACTTCTTCTTTCCTCCCACACCAACTAGATTCACATACACAGGTAGGAAGGGAACTATCCCAAAATAGCACCCAACCAATCCAAGTGTTCCAGTAGATACTGTGGTTAACAATATTGAAGGTTGCTGAGAAGTCCCTTAGAACAACAATGATCATTCTTACATCATCCACCCCAGGTCATCCATAAAAGTGACCAGTATGCTATCCATCCCATACCCATGCCTGAATTGGTCTGTTCTAAGCACTGGTGGTATTCGAATATTGTCATGTCCTAAAAGTGGTATTGTTAGATCGCGCAGGCAGTAAGACACGAGTCGAGTGACAGTCAGCTCTTGGTTTATTGGCAAGGCATAAGGTAAATCCGGACTGGCTCTCTGGGCCAGGGGAGCCCTCTTTTATGGGATTCCCCTGGCTTGTAATCACACAATTCCATTGGCTGGCAAGACCCTGTTGCTAGTTAGCCAACCAGCAACGGGCA